>NW_023270265.1:33025761-33167417 GCF_011800145.1 Mirounga leonina
ATCTATCTATCTATCTATCTATCTATCTATCTATCTATCTATCTATCGACCTATCATCTACCTATCATCTATCTATCCATCTAATCACATAGTAGGATACATATTTACAGAGATACAGAGAGAGAGAGAGAGAATTTGAAGGAAATGGCTTATGTAATTTTGGAGGCTGACAAGTCCAAAGTCTGTAGGGCAGACTTGCAGGCCAAGGAAAAGAGCTAATATTGCAGTGTTGATGCAGAATTACTTCTTCTGGAAAATTACTTTTTTTTGTCATTGTTGAGGCCTTTCAGTTTGGATCTGGCCCACTCACAGTATTAAAAGTAATCCTTTACTTACAATTAATGATTGTAGATGTTACTCACATCTACAAAATATCTTCACAGCAACACCTATGTTAGTGTTTGGTGAAATAACTGGGAACTATAGCTTAGCCAAGTTGACACATAAAATTTAACTATCATAAATTTCAATGTCATCTTCTTAACTCTGGCAGTAGTGATCATTCACAAAAGAGAATGTTGAAAAACTGGTGAGGGCTGGTTTAGGGTCACTTTGAAAAGGTAGTCAAGATAATAGCTCCAACAGAAGTGAGGCTATTATATTTCCATTCTGATTTTTTTTTATTTTGTTTTATTACGTTATGTTAGTCACCATACAATACATCATTAGTTTTTGATGTGGTGATCCATGATTCATTGTTTTCATATAACAACCAGTGCTCCATGCAGTATGTGCCCTCCTTAATACCCATCACCGGGCTAACCCATCCTCCCACCCCCCTCCCCTCTAAAACCCTCAGTTTATTTCTCAGAGTTCATAGTCTCTCATGGTTCAACTCTCCCTCTGATTTCCCGCCCTTCATTTTTCCCTTCCTTCTCCTAATGTCCTCCATGCTATTCCATATGTTCCACAAAATAAGTGAAAAAAAATAATTGACTTTCTCTGCTTGACTTATTTCACTTAGCATAATCTCCTCCAGTCCCATCCATGTTGATGTAAAAGTTGGATATTCATCCTTTCTAATGGCTGAGTAATATTCCATTGTATACATGGACCACATCTTCTTTATCCATTCATCTGTTGAAGGGCATCTTGGCTCTTTCCACAATTTGGCTATTGTGGACATTGCTGCTATGAACATTGGGGTGCATATGGCCCTTCTTTTCACTACATCTGTGTCTTTGGGGTAAATACCCAGGAGTGCAATTGCTGGGTCATAAGGTAGCTCTATTTTTAATTTTTTGAGGCATCTCCACACTGTTTTCCAAAATGGCTGTACCAACTTGCAATCCCACCAACAGTGTAAGAGGGTTCCCCTTTCTCCACAACCTCTCCAACATTTGTTGTTTCTTTCCCTGTCCATTTTTGCCATTCTAACTGGCATAAGGTGGTATCTCAATGTGGTTTTGATTTGAAATTTCCTGATGGCTAATGATGATGAACATTTTTTCATGTGTCTGTTAGCCATTTGTATGTCATCTTCAGAGAAGTGTCTGTTCATGTCTTCTGCCCATTTTTTACTTGATTATTTGTTTTTTGGGTGTTGAGATTGAGAAGTTCTTTATAGATCTTGGATACCAGTCCTTTATCTGTAGTGTCATTTGCAAATATCTTCTCCCATTCTGTGGGTTGCCTCTTTGTTTTGTTGACTGTTTCCTTTGCTGTGTAGAAGTTATCTTGATGAAGTCCCAAAAGTTTATTTTTGCTTTGTTTCACTAGCTTTTGGAGATATACTTTGAAAAAAGTTGCTGTGGCCGATGTCAAAGAGGTTACTGCCTATGTTCTCCTCCAGGATTTTGATGGATTCCTGCCTCAAATTGAGGTCTTTCATCCATTTTGAGTTTATCTTTGTGTATGGTGTTAGAGAACGGTTGGGTTTCATTCTTCTGAATGTGACTGCTCAATTTTGCCAGCACCATTTATTGAAGAGACTTTTTTTCCATTGCATATTTTTTCCTGCTTTGTCAAGATTATTTGATCATAGAGTTGAGGTTCCATATCTGGGCTCTCTATTCTGTTCCACTGGTCTATATGTCTGTTTTTGTGCCAGTACCATGCTGTCTTGGTGATCACTGCTTTGTAATATAGCTTGAAATCGGGCAACGTGATGCCCCCAACTTTGTTTTTCTCTTTCAACATTTCCTTGGCAATTTGGGGTCTTTTCTGATTCCATACAAATTTTAGGATTCTTTGTTCCAGCACTTTGAAAAATGTCATTAGAATTTTGATCGGGATAGCATTGAAGGTATAGATTGCTCTGGGTAGCATAGACATTTTAACAATGCTTATTCTTCCAATCCATGAGCATGGAATGTTTTTCCATCTTCCATCTTCTTCAGTTTCTTTCATGAGTGTTCTGTAGTTCCTAGAGTATAGATCCTTTACCTCTTTGGTTAGGTTTATTCCGAGGTATCTTATGGGTTTTGGTGCTATTGTAAATGGAATCATTTCTCTAATTTCTCTTTCTACAGTTGCATTGTTAGTTTATATGAAAGCAATTGATTTCTGTGCATTGGTTTTGTATCCTGCCACATTATTGAATTGCTGTATGAGTTCTAGTGATTTGGGGGTGGAGTCTTTTGGGTTTTCCACATAAAGCATCATGTCATCTGAGAAAAGAGAGAGTTTGACTTCTTCTTTGCCAGTTTGAATACCTTTTATTTCTTTTTGTTGTCTGATTGCTGTTGCTAGGACTTCTAGTACCATGTTGAACAATAGTGATGAGAGTGGGCATCCTTGATGTGTTTCTGATCTTAAGGGAAAGGCTCTCAGCTTTTCCCCATTGAGGATGATATTCACTGTGGGTTTTTCATAGATGCATTTTATGAACTTGAGGAATATTCCCTCTATCCCTATACTCTGAAGAGTTTTAATCAGGAAAGGATTTGTATTTTGTCAAATGCTTTTTCTGCATCAATTGAGAGGACCATATGGTTCTTCTCTCTCCTCTTATTAATGTGTTCTATCACATTGATTGATTTGTGAATGTTGAACCACGCTTGCATCCCGGGGATGAATCCCACTTGGTCATGGTGGATGATCCTTTTAATGTATTGTTGGATCCTATTAACTAGGATTTTGTTGAAGATTTTGGAATCCATATTCACTGGGATATTGGTCTGAAATTCTCTTTTTTGATGGATCTTTGCCTGGTTTTGGGATTAAGGTAATGCTTGCCTCCTAGAATGAGTCTGTAAGCTTTCCTTCTGTTTCTATTTTTTGAAACAGCTTCAGGACAATAGATATTATTTCTTCTTTGATTGTTTGGTAGAATTGCCAAGGGAATCCATCAGGCCCTGGACTCTTGTTTTTTGGGAGGTTTTCAATCACTGCTTCAATCTCGTTACTGGTTATTGGCCTATTCAGATTGTTAATTTCTTCCTGTTTCAGTCTTGGCAGTTTATAGGTTTCCAGGAAGGCATCCATTTTATTCAAATTGCTCAGTTTATTGGCATAAAGTTGTTGATAATAATTTTTAATAATTGTTTCTATTTCCTTGGTGTTACTCATGATCTCTCCCTTTCATTCATAATTTTATTAATTTGGGTCCTTTCTCTTTTCTTCTGGATAAGTCTGGCCAGTGGTTTATCGATCTTACTAATTCTTTCAAAGAACCACCTTCTAGTTTAGTTGATCTGATCTACTGTGTTTCTGGTTTCTAATTCATTGATCTCTAATCTTAATTATTTCTCCTCTAATGTGTGGCTTACGCATCGTTTGTTTCTTTTTCTCTAGTTCTTTAAGGTGTAAAGTTAGTTGGTGAATTTGGGAGTTTTCTATTTTTTTGAGTGAGGCTTGGATGGCTATGTATTTCCCCCTTAGGACCAACTTTGCAGTATCCCATAGGTTTCAGACCGATGTGTTTTCATTCTTATTGGTTTCCATGAATTGTTTAAGTTCTTCTTTGATTTCCTGGTTGACCCAAACATTCTTGAGCAGAGTGGTCTTTAGCTTCCAAGTGTTTGAATTTCTTCCAAATTTTTTCTTGTGATTGAATTCCAGTTTTAAAGCATTATGGTCTGAGAATATGCAGGGAATAATCTCAGTCTTTTGGTATTGGTTGAGACCTGATTAGTGACCCAGTATGTGGTCTATTCTGGAGAATGTTCCATGTGTGCTCAAGAAGAATGCTTATTTTGTTGTTTCAGGGTGGAATGTTCGGTATATATCTATGAGGGCTATCTGGTCCACTGTGTCATTCAAAGCTCTTATTTCTTTGTTGATTTTCTGCTTAGATGATCTGTCTATTGCTGAGAGTGGAGTATTGAGGTCTCCTACAATTAATGTATTGTTATCAATATGACTCTTTATTTTGGTTAACAGTTGGCTTATGTAGATGGCTGCTCCCAAGTTGGGGGCATAGATATTTACAATTGTTAGATCTTCTTGTTGGATAGATCCTTTAAGAATGATATAGTGTCCTTCTGTGTCTCTAACTACAGTCTTTAGTTTAAAATCTAATTTGTCTGATATAAGAATTGCTACCCCAGCTTTCTTTTGAGGTCTGCTGGCATAGAAGATGGATCTCCATCCCTTCACTTTCAGTCTGGTTGTATCTTTAGGTTCAAAATGAGTCTCTTGTAGACAGCATATGGATGGGTCCTGTCTTTTTATCCAATCTGCAACCCTGTGCTGTTTTATGGGAGCATTTAGGCCATTCACATTGAGAGTGATTATTGAAAGATATGAATTTATTGTCATCATGTTGCCTGTGAAGACCTTGTTTTTATAGATTGTCCCTGTAAATTTCTGTTGTAGATCACTCTTGGGGTCTTTCTCCTTTTATAGAACTGCCCTTAATATTTCTTGCAGGGCCAGCTTAGTGGTCACATATTCTTTCAGTTTCTTCCAGTCTTGGAAGCTCTGCATCTCTGCATCCATTCTAAATGACAGCCTTGCCAGATAAGGTATTCTTGGCTGCATATTCTTCTTGTTAGGTACCCTGAATATGTCTTGCCAGCCCTTACTGGCTTGCCAGGTCTCTGTGGATAGGTCTGACATTATTCTGATGTTCCTCCCTCTGTACGTAAGGAATCTCTTCCCCCAACTGCCCTTAAGATGGCTTCCTTGGTTCTAAGATTTGCAAGTTTTACTATTACATGCTGGGATGTTGGCCTGTTTTCCTTGATCTTGGGAGGGGTCCTCTCTGCCTCTAGGACACGAATGTTTGTTTCATTCCCCAGATTAGGGAAGTTCTCAGCTACAGTTTGCTCAAATATATCTTCTAGTTCTCTCTCTCTCTCTCCACCCCCTCTGGGATTCCAACAATTCTGACACTGGAACATTTCATGGTGTCACTTATTTCTCTATTTTCATGGATTCTGAGTTGTTTTTCCCTGGCCTCCTTTTTTCCCTTTTTATCTATTAAATTGTCTTCCAGGTCACTAATTCATTCTTCTGCCTCACTTATCCTTGCTGTTAGATTATCTAGATTAAACTGGATCTCATTGATAGCATTTTTAAGTTCTGCAAATTCAGCTTTTATTTCTGCCCTTAGAGACTCTATGTTGCCATTAATTGATTTCTCCATTCTAGCCATTGTCTTCACAATTGCTAGCCTGAATTCCATCTCCGATATCTTGGTTATATCTGAATCCATTTGTAAATCTGTGGCATAAGTCATAATCTCTGAGTCTTTCCTATTTTGAGGGTTCCTCCTCTTAGTCATTCTGTTGAGGGGTGGTTGAGGGAACGTATAGAGTCCAAATTATTGACCACAACCCAAGCAAGATGCACTTGTTTTATAGGGTCCTTAGGGTTGCTGGCCTCTTGTTTTCCCAATCTGTCTTCTGGGGGAGAGGCCTGCTGCACTGTTACTCAGGCAACCCTGTTTGGTCAGAATTGCCCTGCCCCCTGTGGTGAGTGATGAACTCAGTGAAAACCGGTTTGGGGGGGCTTTTGTTCTCTGGCAGCTTTCCCTGGTGGCTTTCCTCATCTCTTCCAAGAGTCAGAGCAGAAGAGACCATTTCCAACCCTCTGCCTCAGAGCAGAGAGGTCACATTCTGTTCTTCAGTGAGCTGTCCAGGCCACACTATCTCTGTTTTTGTCCATGCTGCTATAAACTGCAGTGTCCTGGGTTGTGTGCCCCTCCACAGCGCTCCCAGTCCTTGCCTCCAGGTCGGGGCACGTCTCTGCCCTTTGTGCTTCTAAAACTGCCAGCTGCCCCCAGTTCGCATGTGCAGCCCCCACCACTCTGATTTTCATCAGGGGGGCTGCCCTAAAGTCCTTTCCCCACTGCTACCGGTCTGTGAGTCTGTGCCCAGTCCCCAGCATGGGAGGCTATCGCTCACCGGCAGTGTAGGATCCCCATGGCTGGGCTCCTTCTGCCTTCTGTTTATCCTTCTCCTCTGATATCTGCCTGTGGAATCAGGGCTCCCCTCTTCATACCCCAAAACCAACCACCTGTGATATTCTGTTTGTAGAGATCCAGATCTATCTTCTTACATCTCAGGCTGATTCTGTGGGTGTTCAGAGTGGTCTGGTAGATATCCAGCTCAATTCTGGGGACCAGTTGGAATAGGGTCCCCTACTCCTCTGTCATCTTTTCCCCTGATTTTTTTTTTTTTTTGAGAGAGAGAGCATGCATGCAAGTGGGGGCAAGGGGCAGAGGGAGAGGAAGAGAGAGAATCTTAAGCAGGTAAATGCCCAGCATGGAGCCTGATGCAGGGCTTGATCTCAGGACCCTGAGCTGAAATCAAGAATCAGATGCCCAAACAACTGAACCACCCATGTGCCCCAATTTCCAGTGTGATTTTGATGAGAGCAGCCTCATATTTGCCCAAATGTTGACTTCTTGGGGGTACGATATTCCAGAGAATATTCATAGTTAGCACTTTTCTACCCAATTAGGATTCTGATGAAGATTCAGTTCAGAATCTAAATATCCTGAATAAAATTAGCTGTCTCTAGTGTGACTGAAGGCTGGCTGCATCACAGCTGTTTAGATCCAGGATTCTGGTAGAATGCCTGAGTTACAGGTTGTCCATTTTAATCAAAGAAGTGCTGGTAGATTATTCATTTCAACCATTGATCTGAAAGCTGGTTGAGTAATTAACTACTACCAATCCTAGTAATGTCAATCTCTTAGCAGCTTCTACATCTGGGGAGACCCACACTCATCCCTGAAAAACTGTGCTTTGTCTTTCCCAAACTTCATTTGGGAAGTTTGTATTTATTGAATATGAATAGTGGATTAGATGCTGGGACAAGTGAGTCATACCTGAAGTAGCCATAGTTCTTACTTTCAAGGTGTTTATAATCTTCATAGGGGAGTTGAATATAAGAAAATAATAATTACCTTCTGTACATTAAGACCAATGAAAAAGACATGCCAGTTTAATCAGGATATTACAGTTTAGGAGGAAAAATGGGGGTGGAAGGGGGAGGGCCAGTACAAATGATATCCTTTATATGTGCTATCTGAATCTTGAAATATAAGTAGGGATCTAGTAGGTGGACATGTCAAGAATATTAGTAACAAGAGCAAACATTTGTGGAATGTCTCAAACACACTGTATGCTTTATAAATATTATCTGGTCAACTCTAAGAGGGAGGTGCTCTTATTATTCCACTTTTACAGGTAACTAACTGTAAGCTGAGGAAAGCTAAGTGGTAGACCCAAAATTTAAACCCAGACTATCTGGGTCTGCAGCATCTGTTCTTGTTGTCTTGGGCACTGCCTTCCTTATAAAAATATAAGGACTGTCTGTAATATAAAAGGACAGCCTATACAAATGTAGGAAGCAAATCTGAGTAATGACAAGTGCACTGGAATGTCAGGAATGGACCAGATCATGAGGTACCTCAAAAAAAATCTAGATCATATCTAGAATGCAATGGAGGGTACTGAAGAATTTCAAGCAGTAGAGTGGCAGTGTCAGACATGCATTTTAGAGAACTTATTGTAGTAGTCATGCAGAGACAGGGGTTTTAGGCTAGTTAGATAAGTGATAGAGAGACATAACAGAGGGACACAGAATGCAGAGAGAAATAAAGAGGCATGAAAAGATAGGATCAGTGAAATACAGAAGCCAGGCAACAATAAGGATCATGTGGAAGGTAAATTTCACAGAGCTTTATGACAGATTGCAAGCCCAGATAACTCTAGGATAATTCCAAGATTTCTGGAATGGATTGTAACTGTCTTTGGGTGGGAAATACAAGAAGACGCAAAGCAGGTTTTTCAAGGAAGTTTGACTTTAGTTTCTTTGATTCAGATAAACTGAATGAGCCTCTAAGCCTATGCTATCTAATATGGTAGCCATTAGCCAAATGCAGTTATTTAAATTTAAATTAATTAGAATAGATTGCTAGAGGGTGGTCATTGTATTGGACAATGTAGATTAGAAAATATTTATATCATCACAGATGGGGCACCTGGGTGACTCAGATGGCTAAGTATCTGCCTTCTGCTCAGGTCATGATTTCAGGGTCCTGGATTGAGTCCCACATTGGACTTTCTGCTCAGCAGGGATTCTGCTTCTCCCTCTCCCTGTTTGTGCTCTCTCTCTCTCAAATGAATAAATAATTTTTTTTAAAAAAAAGAAAATATTTATATCATCACAGAAAAGTTGTATTGGAGAACATTGCTCTAGATCATGAAAGTAAAGATATTCATCAGAAATTTGAATATGTTTTTCTTGAATTTAGAGAGCCATGAAATGTGTTGCCTCAGATCTTTGGAGAAATATCCTTGGTGAGGATGTTGGAGGGAAGATGTAACTATCAGATGAATGGTTAGATCAAATACATAAGTATCACTGAGCATAAGTATCTCTGAAGGACATTCTAGCATGGTTCTTTCTACAGCACCATGATAGGCCATCAGTAACCAAAAGACCATTTAGTATGTGCTTCTGTTCTCTCTAGTTTTTAAAATGAACATATTGTCAACCAAGAAGGCAAATTGGAGGTGCTTGGAGGCCAAGAGCGTAACATAGGGGAAGGTGGTAGCAGTGGGCCTTCCTGGGTACCCTGAAACCCAGGTCATAAGGAGCAGCATGTAGGCAGCTGGTCCCTGGCCTCAGGGCCCCTGTGATGTAAACTTGGAGGTTCATTGCAAAAGTGGTTTATGACAGAGGGTTGGCCCACTGTGAAGGAGGGAGCCTTGGGCATCCTTTTTCTGATCTGTAAACTGGGATGCCAGTAGTGCTTACTTCATGGAGGTGAGGTGCTGGCTAGAAATAATGTTTACAAGGCACTTATCACAGTGTCTAGCATAAGAGCAAGAGATCTCTACCCATGAAAGTATTGATACGGTGGGGGCTAGGACGAAAGAAGAGACTGGGGGCTGAAAGCTGGATTTGTGTTCTGCTTTTTTCTCAATATGAATCTCAGTGGATATTATCAAATTTATCTTAATTTCCTTACTCTTTTATTAACACAGCTCCTGACAACCCACAAGGCACTTGCCATAGAAATTAGCTCATTGAATTCTCACAGTCAGTCTGTAAAAGAGAAAACATGAAGGGAGTAGCAGTCTGAGGGGGAGATAGACTTGCTCATGGTTACACTTTGAATATCTGGCAGAGCAGAGGCCAGGAATCACCTCTTTCATCTCGTTATTCCCTTGCTGGTGGCCTGTCCTTGGCTCCCCATGGCAAGCAAAGCTGAGCCACAAATCAGACCTTCAGAAAGACATCAAAGGACATTCACTCACCTCCCACACGAAGTGGGACTTCCCTATGACATTGTAGGTACTGGGGAGCTTCCTGAAAACTTAGGCTTGACCAGATAATTCCTGTCTACACTATGCTCAAATTTGCCTCCACATTTCAATTCTTCCATTAGCCCAGGATGCAACCTTGTGTTTCCCTCTGATTTTCAAAACAAAAGGAATCTGCTACAAACAAAGGATCTACTCATTGTTTCTTAAATATACTTGCCTGTTCCAAATGCCATACTCCTGTTTAGTCCATTTCCTGACTCTAGAATATCATCCCCCTCATTCTCTTTCTGGCCCAATTATACCTCTTATAAGGTCAAACTTCAGTGTTTCCTCACCCATGAATCCTCCCTTATATTTACTAGTCCCTTCCTCCTTTGAATTTAGAACATTTACCACAGCCAGCCTTGTGGCATCATTAACAGTTATTTATGCCTTACCCACATTTATTAGGTTTTCTCTGAGGCAAGAAGATTTCTATATCATCTTCATCTTAGAGCTCAATTCCTGGCACATAGTAAAATGCTCAATAAATATTTTTTAACTCATTTGGTTATATTAGAATATTATATTCCCTGGATTATTATTAATTTACTCCATAATTATAATTCCATATTCTTCATGTCAGTATTTCCATTTATTGGGTCCCAGCTACTAAATATACACTTTGCTGAGTCTCTGTCAGACATTATAGGATCTAACACTTTGGAAACATTCAATGTTGGAGATATTATCATCTCTATCATTTATCATACAACTATACTGAGCCATAGAGAGGTTAAGTAAATTGCCCAGATGTACACATCTGGTAAAATGATGAAGTCAGGCTTTGGTTCCAGGAAGTCTGATGGCAGAGCTCACATTCTTAACTATCACTTCTCATTGTTTTCCAGACTTTGTTTAGTCCCTCACACACAATAGCTACATGGAAAGGTGTTTTGGTGTTGATAACAAAGATGGCTGCTTATAACCTTGACTTGTGAGATGCAAGAAGGAATGCTGTTCTCACCTCCAGCTCCAGGAAGTGAACTGTCTCTAACTACAGAATTTCGAATACAGTTTAGAGTCTACATACCTACAATAAAATAGGAAAAAAAATATGAGACTTATGGTAATTAGAAGTCAAATTTCAGCTATTGGTTTGTTCTTCTGTTTAAAATGCATCTTTTGGTCTTGTTGCTACCTGCAAGATCTGAAAACCCTCTTCTGTCAGTATAAACACTTGCACCTTGCAAACATGCAAATACATAAGAAATTCGGTAAAATTTCATTTTCTATGGCAGCTTGCTTCTAATCATAATTGGACAACTGATGTATTTCCCCAGAGTATGCTTAAAACATATATTTCTTATCTGTAATGAAAATACCACTTGTCCTTTTATTCTCATTAAAAACAAAACAGAAAATGAAAACAAAACAAAACAAACAAACAGAAAACAGATGAGATAGCCCAACTTTAAAGAGAAAGACAGAAATGGGAAAGACCAGTCTATTTAGGGTAAAATATGTTTTTAAATTGCGGAGCACCTGTTTCTCATCCAAAAAAATATTTCTGTATGAAGTATCCAGATCCTGGGTCCATGTATAGAGCAGGCTTTGTTTGTTTTTAATCACTTGGAAGTTTCTCCATCATTTTGGCATATTTGGAATTTAAAGTGTTGTTAAATGGAGAGACAGATTACAATTTCTAGATGCTTTTTGTTGAAAGATTAAAGTCCTCTTCTCCTAGTAATTAATTAGTCTTACATAGGACCTCCAGACAGGTCATAGTAACCCAGCTTTCAGAATGAGTGTGACTTGAAAAAATAAAAAGTAACCAACTCACCATATGTCATATAGCAAGGCCTAGCTAGGCATGGTCAAAGTAGCAATCATACTCTTGACTCCTGAACTTTTATATTTACATATAGAATAAAGGCAAGTCTAGGACAAACTGAGTTATATCTCATGATTCTCAAAATGCATTATCTTCTCCAGAGATATCAAACTTTTATGATCTCAGACTCACTGGGACAGATTTTAGATTGGAGAAATACAGTCTCTAGGATTTTGATATCATGAGCTGTGAGATGGGACCCGGAAATCTGTAGCTGTAAAAGAAATCCAGGCGAATCTGATGATTAGCCAGGCTTAGATGCCATAGACATAAACCATGTGAAATTCATCTCAACCTAACCCAGCCCACCTGAAGAAGGCTCTTCAGTGAATAAGTACTAACCAGACATGAAGGGATAGGAGATTTCAGGTTTATTTCTTGTTTGGAAGCTAGTGTGTGTGTCTGTTGTGGGTTTTGGACAAGCCACTTCATGGTTCTGTTTCTTCCTTGTAAAAGGCGAGGGTTGGATGACCTTTCTAGCTCTAGTATCTTTTGATAGGAGAAGGCAGCTTGAAATGAAAAGATGTAAGTATTTTGGCCAATTCTATCTCCCCTCTCCCTTTTGCCATCTTTTTTCCATCCAAAAAAGCCAAGCCTACAGCCACTCTCAGACTCCCTCTTCCTTTAAGGGGTGCCTGAGTCAAGAAAGCTACACACATCAAGAGATGCAAACACTATTTGTAACAGACTTCTCTACATTCACATCACAAGTGACAAGGCCCTTTTCTAGTGAGTGGAGGAAACGGTCTGGCTTTGTCAGGGGAAAAGAGAGAGACTGTGGAATTTTGAATACACATTTACCCTGAAATAGCCCTAAGGAAAAATCTTAGATTTTTGGGAGGGCTCTTTAGCATATTTTCTATTGGTAATCTTTTGCCTTTCTTTTTTTTTTTTTTTTTGTAAAAGAACTACAGTTTTGTACTAAATAACAAAATCAACCCAAGTGTGTGTCTGTTGGGGCATAAAATAGCAGTGGAGAAAAAGAAGTCTTGAAATCAAGTGGAACTTTTCTTTCCGGGTAAATTTTTGGTAAAAGATAAGGGTATTGGTAGGGCCAAAAATGTTATCTGTTTAAATAAATGTTTTTCCAAATCTGTTTCATGGGCTATTAGCATAATTCTCTGCAGATGTTCCTAGAAAAAGTCTTCAGTTTTTGGCATACGAACTTGGAAAATACATAAAGCTCCATAATGCCCACTAAAATAAAGATACTAGTAAGTCCAGCAGTTAGAACATAATACATATGTAGCTAAACTTAATTGTAGAAATGCATCTCTCCTAAAAAAGCATTTATCAAGCATCTACACAACTAGCCTTCTGTGGAAAACAGGTTGACCTTTAGAATTGTTTATGTTGTATGCTACACAACTGCAAAATGCTCAAAGTTGCCATTAACCTTGAGACTTCACAACTATGTGCAGCTTTTAAACCAATATTTGTTTGTTTTTCACACATGGTAAGAAGGAATGCCATCCCTCGAGGCAGGGATACATTTGTTTTTTCCTCCAGTCGTGGTAATTCACCTTGTATGGTGGCAGGGTGAGGAAAATCCTATTTTATTTTATTTTTTTTAAAGGTTTTATTTATTTATTTGAGAGAGAGAGAATGAGACAGAGAGCACGAGAGGGAAGAGGGCAGAGGGAGAAGCAGACTCCCCGCTGAGCAGGGAGCCTGATACGGGACTCGATCCCGGGACTCCAGGATCATGACCTGAGCCGAAGGCAGTCGCTTAACCAACTGAGCCACCCAGGCGCCCGGAAAATCCTATTTTAAAATGAACTGGAGTCCATTTCTTTCACAGGGGCAGGAGAAGGGGGTGTTACCTCTCTGAGATAGTTATTTTAAGGTGCTAAATTAAGTTGTATTCTTCCAGCATTTGTAAAAGGCATATAATTGTTTAAGTGAACATTACAGTCAGTTGATCTTGGATCTCCCATATTTTCAGCTGGAGACATTTCATTTTATTCTGAATTTAATTAAGACAAATGCCTATCATCTGTACTTGGGACAATAAGCATTTCAAAGATCCAGCTTTCTATTGCTGCAGGAGATCAGGATTTGTGGAATCAAGTAGCCTTAAGGGTTCAGTTGCCTGTAGGATTTGCATCTTGTGATTATTGCAACAGTGGAAGGGTAGGCTAAGTTTTATGTTCTAAAGCTGACTCTGCAATCCACAGGCTGTTGGATATGTAAATGTCATTTGTTCTAACCTGATTTCTTCATATGGAAAATGGATGTCCTCATGTCTGCTATGTGGAGATCAAATACATTGAATGACATAAATAGGGAAGAACTTTGTAGACCAAAACAAATTCCTAAATTGCTAGTTTGGTAATTCCTAAATTACTAGTTACGTAAGCAATACTTCAATAACTGACAATTATTGAAGTATTGCTTCCCAGCTGCAACTGGGACTTACACCTCATTTCTGTTTTGCCAGCGGCCTCCTGTTAAATTTTACTGAGAGGGCACAGTAATGGGAGACTAGAAAGTTGGAGAAAGTACAAGGGGTTTGTTGTCTCTTATCATTTTGCTTCTTGTTTTTTGTTTTCTCTTGGGGTGTGTGTTTGGGTGGGCACTCTTCTTAATCTCTTAGCAAGACCCTAGCAAATTTGTTCATCCCACCAGGAGCAAGTTACTCCAATACCGGCAGTGGATTCCCTTTCATTATCATCCAACAGTTCCAGAAGTAGCTCCGCTGTGCCTCTCAGACTCCAGCACCAGCCTGTCAGCACCTGTTCTTTAGAGTTCTGGGTCCCAGGCAAATTGGGTATCTCATCTTAGCCTAGAGATACAAACACCAGTAAGCAGTAACCCCTTCTCACAGATTTGAATTCCTTCTCTGTAGGGCACTGAATTTCCAAGTTTAAATAATTTCATTCTCTCCAACCTTTGGGTTGGTAGCATTTTCAGCAGTACCTCAGATCCTGTTAGCCTTGTGATATTTTAATGCTTTCTTTCTCCAATTTTAATTCTTTAATACTTAACACCTCTTCTACATGAACTTTTGTTTGTTTTTTGGACTCTTATTGATAATTAATAAATTAGGATTTGCTCCCCCCTCCCCCCTTCACATTTGGTTTGCATAATAGGCAGAAATGCTTTTTCTCTTCTATGGAAAAGTACCTTGTTGTTGTTTATTTATGGTGTTAAAAACATCTTATTCTCTTGGTCTAACTTGATGGTCCCATGTCTGCTAGAGACAGGAATGCAATAAAGACTTTCCTTTGCTTAAAACTGGTAGTTTAAGTATGATTGTTATATAGGACAACCTCTGTTGGCCTCAAAGTTGAGAATTAGAAATAGTAGCAATTATGCAAACCAGCAAGTGCATTTCAAAGGGTGTCAAATCCAGAAATGCTAAAAATTAAAATCATACCAGTAAAATAGTTTTTAGTAAGATCTTATTGTAAGTACAACAGTTCATGAGCTAGAAGTTTTCAAATCCGTTACTGATATGAAGTGAAGTGATATAAAATGAGAATGAGGGAGTTGTTTAACCTCTACAATGCTTGATTATTGCAGTGGGGGTTTCTAGACAGCAGAAGATTGGTTAAATTATCTTAAACCATTTTAGAAAGGATTTTTTTTATCAGAGGCATTTATAAGAACCTAAGTTGCACTTATGCTCATGAAATAAGCTAGATATTTTTTGCTTATGTGGCTTAAATGATTTTGTTTGCTCAGGGAGTTTTCAAATTTGGTTTCCATTTTGTAATTTACATTAACAAAGAGCAGTCCTTTTTATCAGCTTCAGCTGATGTGTGTGTGTGTGTATGTGTTTGTGTGTGTGCATGCATGCATGCGTGTGTATTTTTTAAGGAGGAGCCAGAAATACAGATTGATTCTCACTAACTTGAAATATGGCCGCCATCTTTGTGTTTGTTTTGAAAAATTGTTGTTCAGGGTACCTGTGTGCAGAACATGCAAAACTCCTGCAAACGAGATTTGATCCCCTGAACATCAGCTGGCAACTTTTGTTTTAAAGAATCCAAAACCTTCACTTAGAGCCTGGTCTGATTACATACTATATGGTAACTATGTTAGCAGCAGAAAAGGAAGAAAAACATCCTCTTATCAAGAGGAAAGATTATTATAATAGAAGCAATCAATCATATCATCATGATTTCAAAGAGCCCTATTACTGAAAAGTGCTCTTCCTTTCTGTAACAATTAAGGAATGTATGACATTGCAAGTGTTTCTGTTGAGAAATTTCAGGAATTGAGATAGGATTAGCCTTCTAATGCCATTAATACCATCTAATACCTCTAAATACCATTCATAAAGTACTAGTTTACAATCAGGGAAATAGAATGAACATTTCCTTCCAAATATAGACCTTGAAATACTAACATCAAGTTTTAGGCAAATGAATGGTGTAGAAGTTACGTGCAAAAACTCACTGCTATTCTCTATGACCTGTTTGACAAGTTTGGGTTTAAGTTGATGGGAGGCACACACAGTATGGTGGACTTAGTAACAGTACATCAGAACCCTTTCTAGGTGAGTGAACCAAGTCAATATGGATCAGGATCAAGACCTATTTTTGTATATGGGGATGGTAGTATTTATATTGAATTCCTACTTGAAATGAGTTTTCCATCATTACATCAATAAGTCAATCATTTAACAAGTTCCTATATTTTTGTGCCAGTTGCTTAGAAGCCATCTAACACTATTATTTACCTAAAGAACATAAATGTTCTTTATGGCACAGATTCAAACTTAAGAGACATTCTCCTGCCTCCTTAATAAAAATCAATTACTCTTTCTCACAGTATACTATTTGTATGGTTGGCTTCTATGGATCCATATTTGCCCTTCTTACAATATCTCGAGAAAGACTTCTTTAAATCCAAGCAGAGAAGTATTTAGAGTTACTGTATTTAACTCCTAAATATAAGAGAGTAAAAATTTTCAATATCGTGTTCTCAGGCTTTTACCCTTCTCTTTAGACACTTACCATAAACAATCTTATAAAAACTGTTTTAGTCATAACCCATGGCTGGAGGTGTTCATTCCCTCTGAACTATGGACTGGTGATATTACCTGATTATGAAGCATATTTGTCAGTATATCACATGGTCCTCTTCAATGAAAAATATCAACAGAATTTGTTATCCATTCCAACAAACTTGCCATTTCTCCAGTGATTTCTACCTCAACAAATGGCATTCTCAATCTTGACAACAAAATTCATTGGTTCAGGCATTGTTTTCCCTTCCTTTATATGCAAAGCTACTAACTCACTGCTGGGTTGCAATCTCAGGAGTTTCCTGGGTGAAATCTGAGAGACTTAAAGATGAGGCAAACCACTTCAGATTGGTAAGAGGCAGCTTTAATAAGCAGGGAAACTTCCATCTGAGGCTTGCTCTGGACTGTTGCAAGATGAGTAGATATCTGCACCAACCCACCAGAATTATGAAAGTATATAGAAGGGTTTTAACTGGGCTTAGGCATGTGTTCAGTCCAAATAGTCTCAATACCACCTTATCCTCTGAAGGCTGCATCCCTGAAATGGCAGCTAGTATGAAGATAGTAGGCCAGACCTACATTACAAGGACAAGGGAGATGTGAGAATTCTCCAGTTTCCCAGGTACAGCTCAGTGGTCAACTGATGGACAGGTCCTTTTGATAACCTCTTCCAATAGGCAACCAACTCTTCTTGGTTTCCTCCTCCTCTTCCTCTTCTTCTTCTTTTTTTTTTCCTTCAAAATGGAGAAGTAACCTATTAAAAAGATTTTAGAGCCATTAACCACATGCAATGAGTTACTTTGCCTTCTAGTTTGAGGAAACCAACTGTTCTTTTAAAAAAGACCTTATATAAGATTTTGAACACCAAGTAGGTATAAATGATACTAAGGAATGGTCTATTTTTTTGGTTATAATAGTGAGGTTTGAAAATTAATGTTTTGAGATAGAAATATTTATAGATGAGAAGATGTAATGTCTGATTTGCTTTAAGATAATCTCATGGTGGGGCGGGGAAGTCACTGGGGATATAAATCACAAGATATTTAGAAATCTTTCTTAGTATTTTTAAACATTAGCTACAAGACATCCCCAGTCATAATTATCTTAGTTCTCCCCATTCCCACTGCAGAAGCCATCACTCTCCTCTTAACTATAATCTTAAAATAGATCTGACCTGCTCTTATAGTGTCAAGTCTGCCCCTCCCAATTTATTCTGAACATTACAGTTAGATATTCTTCTGAAAATATAAACTTGATCCCATTCCCCTACTTAAAATTCTCTCGTGTAAGGTTCAAACTCTTTGGCACAGTTTAGAAAAGCATTTATCTGGCTTCTCTTTGACTCTTCTATTACTAATGTACACTTTATTCTTGTAAACACCTAGAATTTTCATTTCATTGAACTTATCATGGTCTTCTATCTCCTGTCATATCAACTCCTCAATTCAAGTATTTCTTCAACATGTATTTTATGCTTTTCAGTTGACTGCTATAATTTGCCTCCTTGCCACCTTGTTTTTTTTTTCAAATCTTTTTTTAAATGTTATTTTATTATGTTATGTTAGTCACCATAAAATACATCACCAGTTTTCGATGCAGTGATCCACGATTCATTGTTTTTGTACAACCCCCAGTGCTCCATGCACTACATGCCCTCCTTAATACCCATCACTGGGCTAACCCATCCTCTTACCCTCCTCCCCTCTAAAACCCTCAGTTTGTTTCTCAGATTCCATAGTCTTTCATGGTTCATCTCTCCTTCCAATTTACCCCCTTCATTTTTCCCTTCCTTGTCCTAATGTCCTCCATGCTATTCCCTATGTTCCACAAATAAGTGAAACCATATGATAATTGACTTTCTCTGCTTGATTTATTTCACTTAGCATAATCTCCTCCAGACCCATCCATGTTGATGTAAAAGTTGGGTATTCATCCTTTCTGATGGTTGAGTAATATTCCATTGTATACATGGACCACATCTTCTTTATCCATTCATCTGTTGAAGGGCATCTCGGCTCTTTCCACAATTTGGCTATTGTGGACATTGCTGCTATGAACATTGGGGTGCATACAGCCCTTCTTTTCACTACATCTGTGTCTTTGGGGTAAATATCCAGGAGTGCAATTTCTGGGTCATAAGGTAGCTCTCTTTTTTATTTTTTGAGGAATTTCCACACTGTTTTCCAAAGTGGCTGTACCAACTTGCAATCCCACCAACAGTGTAAGAGGGTTCCCCTTTCTCCACAACCTCTCCAACATTTGTTGTTTCTTGTCTTGTCAATTTTTGCCATTCTAACTGGTATAAGGTGGTATCTCAATGTGGTTTTGATTTGAATTTCCTTGATGGCTAATGATGATGAACATTTTTTCATGTGTCAGCCATTTGCATGTCTTTGGAGAAGTGTCTGTTCATGTCTAACACCATACACAAAGATAAACTCAAAATGGATGAAAGGCCTCAATGTGAGACAGGAATCTATCAAAATCCTAGAGGAGAACATAGGCAGTAACCTCTTTGATATCAGCCATGGCAACTTCTTTCAAGATACATCTCCAAACGCTAGTGAAACAAAAGCAAAAATGAACTTTTGGGACTTCATCAAGATAAAAGGCTTCTGCACAGCAAAGGAAACAGTCAACAAAACAAAGAGGCAACCCACAGAATGGGAGAAGATATTTGCAAATGACACTACAGATAAAGGGCTGGTATCCAAGATCTATAAAGAACTCAAACTCAACACCCAAAAAACATAATCAAGTCAAAAAATGGGCAGAAGACATGAACAGACACTTCTCCAAAGAAGACATACAAATGGCTAAGAGACACATGTTTTTTCAAATTTTTATTTAAATTCTAGTTAGTTAACATACAGTGTAGTATTGGTTTTAGTAATATAACTTGGTGATTCGTCATTTACATATAATACCCAGTACTCATTATAACAAGTGCCCTCTTTAATACCCATCAGTCATTTAGTCCATCCCCCACCCACCTCCTTCCATCAATCCTGTTTGTTTTCTATTGTTAAGAGTCTCTTAAGGTTTGTTTTCCTCTTCCTCCCCCTTCCCATATGTTCCTCTGTTTCTTAAATCCACATGTGAGTGTTTTTTAAAGTCCACATATGAGTGAAATCATATAGTATCTTTTTCTGACTTCTTTTGCCTAGCATAATACACCCTAGCTCCATCCATGTCATTGCAAATGATAAGATTTCATTCTTTTTGATGGCTGAATAGTATTCTTGTGTGTATGTGTGTGTGTGTGTATGTGTACACATATGTATGTACCACATCTTCTTTATCCATTCAACAGTCGATGGACATTTAGGCCCTTTCTATAGTTTGACTATTGTTCATAGTGCTGCTCTAAACATTGGGGTGCATGTACCTCTTTGAATCTGTATTTTTGTATCCTTTGGGTAAATACCTAGTAGTGCAATTGCTGGGTCCTAGGTAGTTCTATTTTTAACTTTTTGAGGAATCTCCATGCTGTTTTCCAGAATGTCTGCACCAGTTTGCACTCCCACCAACAGTATAAGGTTACCATTTTTCTGAATCCTTGCCAATATCTATTATTTCCTGTGCTGTTAATTTTAGCCATTCTTACAGGTATGAGGTGGTATCTCATTGTGATATTGATTTGTATTTCCCTGATGGTGAGTGATGTTGAGCATCTTTTCATGTGCCTGTTAGCCATCTGTATGTCTTCTTTGGAAAAATGTCTATTCATATCTTCTGCCCATTTCTTAACTGGATTATTTGTTTTTTGGGTGTGGAATTTGATAAGTTCTTTATAGATGCTGGATCCTAACCCTTTATCAGATATGTCCTTGGCAAATATCTTTTCCCTTTCCCTAGGCTGCCTTTTAGTTTTGTTGATTGTTTCATTCACTGTGCAGAAGCTCTTTATTGTGATAAAGTCCCAATGGTTCATTTTTGCTTTGGTTTCCCTTGTCTCCCATGATACATCTGGTAAGAAGCTGTTATGGCTGAGGTCAAAGAGGTTGCTGCCTATGTTCTCCTCTAGGATTTTGATGATTTCCTGTCTCACATTTAGGACTTTCATGCAATACGAATTTATTTTTGTGTATAGTGTAAGAAAGTGGTCCAGTTTCATTCTTCATGTTGCTGTTCAATTTTCCCAATACCATTTGTTGAAGAGACTTTTTTCCACTATTCTTTCCTGCTTTGTCAAAAGTTAGTTGACCATAGAGTTGTGGGTCCATTTCTGGGTTCTCTATTCTGTTCCATTGATCTATGTGACTGTTTTTGTGTCAGTACTATACTGTCTTGATGACTACAGCTTTATAATATAGTGTGAAGTCTGGAATTGTGATACTTCCAGCTTTTGTTTTTGTTTTTCAGGATTGCTTTGGCTATTTGGGGTCTTTTGTGGTTCCATACAAATTTTAGGATTGATCTAGCTCTGTGAAAAGTGCTAATGATATTTTGATAGGGATGCATTGAATGTGTAGATTGCTTTGGGTAGCATAGACTTTTTTTTTTTTACAGTGAAACTGAGTTTATTTATTTATTTTTAAAGATCTTATTTATTTATTTGACAGAGAGAGTGTATGCACACACAAGCAGGGAGAGGGATAGGCAGAGGGAAGAGGCAGGCTGAGCAGGGAGCCTGATGTGGAACTTGATCCCAGGACCCTGGGATCATGACCTGAACTGAAGGCAGTTGCTTAACCAACTGAGCCACCCAGGTGCCCAGGTAGCATAGACATTTTAATAATATTTGTTCTTACAATCCATGAACATGGAATATTTTCCCATTTCTTTGTGTCCTCTTCAATTTCTTTCATAAGTTGTCTATAGTTTTCAGAGTACAGATCTCTTACCTCTTTGGTTAGGTTTATTCCTAGGTATCTTATGGTTTTTGGTACAATTGTAAATGGGATTGATTCCTTGATTTCTTTTACTGCTACTTTGTTATTTATGTATGGAAATGTGACAAATTTCTGTACTTTTTTTTTATCCTGTGACTTTATTGAATTCATGTATTAGTTCTAGCAATTTTTTGGTGGAATTTTTTGTGTTTTCCACAGAGTATCCTCTTGTCTGCAAAAAGTGAAAGTTTGATTTATTCCTTGACAAATTGGATGCCTTTTATTTCTTTTTGTTGTTTGATTCCTGAGGCTAAGACTCCCAGTACTATGTTAGATAGTAATGGTGAGAGTGGACATCCCTGTCTTGCTTCTGACTATAGAGAAAAAGCTCTGTTTTTCCCCATAGAGGATGATATTAGCTGTGTCTTCCATATGTGGCCTTTATGATTTTGAGGTATGTTCCATCTATACCTACTTTATTGAGGGTTTTTATCAAGAATGGATGCTGTACTTTGTCAAATCCTTTTTCTGCATCTATTGAAAGAATCCTATGATTTTCATCCTTTTATTAATGTGGTATATCACATTGATTTGTGAATATTGAACCACCCTTGCAGCCCAGGAATAAATACCACTTTATTGTGGTGAATAATCTTTTTAATATACTGTTGGATTTGATTTGCTAGTATCTTGAGAATTTTTGCATCCATGTTCATCAGTGATGTAAGTCTGTAATTCTCCTTTTTAGTGGGGTCTTTGCTGGTTTTGGAATTGAAGTAATGCTGGCCTTGTAGAATGAATTTGGAAGTTTTACTTCCATTTCTATTTTTGGAACAATTTGAGAAGAATAGGTATTAACTCTCCTTTAAATGTCCAGTAGAATTCTCCTGGGAAGCCAACAGGCCCTGGACTTTTGTTTGTTGGGAGATTTTTGATTACTGCTTCAATTTCTTTGCTGGTTATGGGCCTGTTAAAATTTCCTATTTCTATTTCAGTTTTGGTAGTTTGTATGTTTCTAGGAAATTATCCCTTTCTTCCAGATTACCCAATTTGTTGGCATATAATTTTTTCATAATCTTTTAGTTTGTATGTTTTTTTATTATGTTCAATTAGCCAACATATAATACATCATTAGTTTTTGATGTAGTGTTCAACGATTCATCAGTTGAGTACAACACCCAGTGCTTATCATATCACATGCTCTCTTTAATGCCCATCATCCAGTTACCCCATCACCCTCCTCCCTTCTGTAACCCTCAGTTTGTTTCCTGGAGTCCAGAGTCTTTCATGGTTTGTCTCCCTCTCTGATTTCTTCCCATTCAGTTTTCCCTCCCTTCCCCTGTGGTCCTCCACGTTATTCTTTATGTTCTGCATATGAGTGAAACCATATGATAATTGTCTTTCTCTGCTTGACTTTATTTCACTTAGCATAATCCCTTCCAGTTCCATCCATGTTGATGCAAATGGTAGGTATTCATCCTTTCTGATGGCTGAGTAATATTCCACTGTATATATAAACCACATCTTCTTTATCCATTCATCTGAGAAGGGCATCTCAGCTCCTTCCACAGTTTGGCTATTATGGACATTGCTGCACATTGGGGTTCATGTGCCCTTTCTTTTCACTATGTCTGTATTTTTGGGGTAAATACCTAGTAGTGCAATTGCTGGGTCATGGGGTAGCTCTATTTTTAATGTCTTGAGGAAACTCCATATTGTTTTCCGGACTGGCTGTGCCAGCTTGCATTCCCACCAATAGTGTAATAGGGTTCCCCTTCATTTGTATTTCTTTGGTGTTGGTGGTGCTCTCTCCTCTTTCATTCGTGATCTTATTTATTCCAGTCCTTTCTCTTTTCTTTTTGGTAACTCTGGCTAGGGGTTTCTCATTTTATTCTTTGAAAGAACCAGCTCTTAGTTTCATCTGTTCTACTGGGTTTTTTGTTGTTTGTTTCCATATCATTTATTTCTGCTCTAATCTTTATTTCCTTTCTTCTGCTGGTTCTAGGCTTTATTTATTCCTTTTCTAGCTCCTGAAGGTGTAAAGTTAGTTTGTGTATTTGAGACTTCCCTTGCTTATTGAGGTAGGCCTGTATTGCAGGTAGGACTGTCTTTGCTGCATCTCAAAGGTTTTGAACTGTCAGGTTTTCAATTTCATTTGCTTCCATGTATCCAATCTTATTAAACCAGAGATATTACAGAGGTCATAAGCCACTTGCCAGGTCCTATTAGTTTGTAGATGTTTCATGTACCTCTGTGTTGAGCAGAATTTGAGGCTTTGAATAGGCTCAGTGTAGGGAGAATCTGCCATGAATAATTTGTAGTATTTGCAAAGAAAAAAAAAAAGAGAAGTGGTTAAATCCCTGACTGTCTCTGCAATCACTAAAGTATGTTTGAAAGTAGGGTCTGTGTTAGACCCATGACATGTTTTATTTTAACCTTAAAATTACATAATGAACAATTAATTAAATCCTTGCCTAAGCTCTCAGAATAAATGGCTGAAAATAGATAAATTCATGTCTATAATTTTGGATCCAATTCATATTCTTTTTGGTGAAGGGAGAAAGAAAAAAGAAACTACAATGACCTGTGTTCTTTGAATTAAACTGATTGCTGGGAGTACCTTGAAGTATCAAAACAGTACTCTGTAAAAATGGAGAGGATGTAAGACCTTGTTCCTGACCTCAAGAGGCTAGAAATCATTTTGAAGCATGACTTAATTTTTTTCAAGTTCATGTTTTAAGTGCTAAACTGTGTTCTATATTCATAACCATCTGGGGAAAGCCAATTAGAAGAACTTGAGAATTGAGGTCTCTTATTTTTATCTACTTTCATGTTGGCCATATCTTAGTCCTGCTTCTCTGCCAAGGATGAAATGATTCGCACCTTCTATCCTGTCTTGGAATGGTGTTAAAAGACTTAATAGTCTGAATTTTAGTTTTTTCTGGGTTTATATTGCCTTATGAATTCAACTTTTGTGCCTCCACCAGACGTATGACTTTATGGACAATCTAGCTTGGGTTTATAATTGTTAGTGTAGGGGTAACATTCCTTTGCAGCTTTCTATACTCTAAATAAAAACAGAACTCTGGTTTCACTATATTTCCTACATGTGAATAATAGACCTGAGATCTTGGTGATGTAGGTAGAGTGGAACTCTCTCATGAAGAGCTAAGTATTTAGAACAGATGTCTTTTTCTTAAACAAAAACAAGACTTAGTATATAGTAATCTTGTCTATTTCTAGTGGTTCTTCATTTCACTAAAGAAAATGCAATGACTTTGCATGTAGAATGCCACATCCAGTTGTAGTAGTTCCATCTTGACATTTGTTTTAAAAGGCCCCCTAAAGCACAGGGGAAATATGTAGAATTTGAAGTCACCCAGTATGGATTCAAGTCTTGATCTTCCCTCTTCTCCTGCCCCCACTTATCTTCATAAACTTAGGAAAGTTGTTTATACTGAGTATCACAGCATTCATACAGAATGGAAGACTATTCTTCCAACAAGGCTTAAATGCATTAAATGCAATACCCCGTGATATACAAATAGGTGCTCAGAAATAATAAAGGTGGTGGTGCTGATGACCACAACGAAGATGATGATTTCAATGGTGGTGGTCGGGTTACTGGGAAATAACTACAGCTCCAGGTTCTCATCTGTCTACTTAAATTCAGCACAGATCTATGGGTCAACTTCTGCATACCTTTTTGACATTCTTTCCTCTGAACTGTTACAAATATAACCAATATACCTTACGTTATACCTTACTTAGCTATGTTATGTACCTATGCTGGGGAATAGCAACAAACCCTGCTATTTATAATCTATTCTAATGTAAATGTTTAATTAAATCAGTTAAAATAGGGAAAGACTCTCTATTAGGGAGCCTGGCACATAGTATGCTACATACCTGTTAGCTGCTCTTAGTATTACTATTTTTAGTTAAGTGCATATTTCATGCAGGTATTATACTATAGACTAGGAGCCACACATCCTCTGTAGATGGACTGCATACTACCTCTAGGTCTCAATTGTTTATTTGACTAAGTTTCTATAACTTGCACTAGCATTTTTGTATATACTCATTTGTTTCCTAGAATGTAAGGTATAGAATTGACAGTATTGGTATTACCTAAACAATACATAGAACTATGTAGCTTTTACTATCCTGACCCAAAATAATGTCTTAAACTCATTTAATTCTTCCTTAATTCTGCCCAGCTCCCTAACATGAAAGTTAACCCCTGTGCCATGGAGCGATCTCTATATTAACTTATCCCTCAACATTCCAACATAGCTCATGGTCTTGGTTTTGTCTTTCTATTCTGATAAATTTGTTCTTCCTCAGTTTTTCAAGGACTTGTAACTTTTGAACTTTTTGGTTCATTTTTCTTCCTACTCAGTGTAAGAAGTCTCAACACTCTGACTATAACAACAACTTTCCCCTTTGACTATGATTTCAATGTTTTTCCAACTTCTATGGACAAACTTCACTTCCTATAGAAGGGCCTCCATTCTTGATAGGCTTGTCATGGAAAAGTGGAGCTCCTGCTTCTTAGCAAGATTAGATCTTAACCAGGCATTATGGTGAACACTTACATAGATTATTGCATTTAATCTTCACTACAGCCACTAAGGTTGATAGTAAAATCCAAACTTAACAGAGCAAGATCATAGCTGAACTACACAGGACCACACAGCTAGTGGTAAATGTGGGATTCAGATGTAGGAAAGTGGTTTCTGAACACTCCTCTGTTGCCGAGCTTTACTAAAGCATTCGCTTACATCTGTAACTACTGATTCGCTTACATCTGTAACTACTAATTATATAAAGTTGTATCTTGTTCTCCATTTCTTAACACAAGTTTAACTTTCCAGTGTTACACTTAGTCTAACTGGACTTAGACCAAGTGCTCTGAGACCTGGGATAAATCCTATGTTCCCTGAATATTCCTCTGAGATCTAGCACAAAACAAATCCTAGGTGTGCTCAAATTCCATTGAAAGAGCAGTATTGAACAGAAGTGAACATTTGAGGAATTAGAGAAGTCCTAGACCAGTGAGATCACCCCATAGTGATGCAAATCCTAGAACCAAGGAGAGCTGTCAGGATTTTAAGTCCTGGTCCTAAGTACTAGGTTACCATGTGTCTCTATTGATTTATGTGTAAAATATATCTGTGATTGAGAGGAGGCTACTCACAAGCATTTAAATGGCCATTAAGGTTGAATAATGTGTGCTCTATATTTAATTCATGAGAATGCAAACTCAAGAAATTTGCACAAAAAAGGTCAAACTCCACATTCTCAGAATAGTTCCTTTGAGCTCCAAGTAGGGAAGACATATTGTAGAAGGAGCACATTTTTCACCTTATCGCTAATGAATAAATCACTAGTTGTTACATATTAAACAGCTAACTGTAACCCCATAGCTCCCCAGAGCTGTTTTGTCTCTGGTTCCCTCACCCTTGGCATCTAAACTATTATAATAACTGTGCACTTAATTGCTTAGCAAGTAAAGGTAAAGATTCGGCTTACTACTGAAAAGTGATGATCACAGGCATGTTTTCCTTGACACAGTGACTAGCATAGTAAAGAAAAGTGAGTCTTACCATCTTGACAGCCTGTGAAACCAAAACTAAAGGATATAAATGGCTTTGAGAGAATCTATGTACTCCTTGATAGCCAAAATATTGACAGTATAATTATGCTGTCTCAAAAACTCAATACTGGAGATATATATATTTATTGCTTTTACCACCAAATATTTGGTGACATTAGTTAATAACTAGAAACTAATAGTAAAGAAATGGGTAACCTAATTCACAAAACTATAATCAGAAAGGTTATCCATACTGAAAGCAAGTCTAAATTCTGTGCTTAACTGGAGTTTGAAGTCTGGATTGGTATGCTTGCATTTGAAAAGCTTTCTCACTGGGTAAGTTGTTTACTATCCCCAGGAAATTTGCTAGTTCTGGGAGGGGCAAAGTCACAGAGGTCAGAGCATCAGAATATAGAAAATAAAAGATGTAGTTAACACAATGACACTTCTCAAGACTGAAAATCCAGACAACCAAAAGTACACCAGAAATGTTAAGGAAAGGGCGCCTGGGTGGCTCAGTCGTTAAGCGTCTGCCTTCTGCTCAGGTCATGATCCCAGTGTCCTGGGATTGAGCCCCGCATCAGGCTCCCTGCTCAGCGGGAAGCCTGCTTCTCTCTCTCCCTCTCCCACTCCCCCTGCTTGTGTTCCCTCTCTTGCTATGTCTCTGTCAAAAAAATAAATAAAATCTTAAAAAAATAAAATGGCATTAAAAATTAAAAAAAAAATGTTAAGGAAAGCACTGCAATTTCTTTTTTTAAGACTTTATTTATTTATTTATTTATTAGAGCTCGCACACAAGCGAGGCAGTGGGGAGGAGGGAGGGGCAGAGGGAGAGGAAAAAGCGGGTAGCAGGGAGCATGACTTGGGGCCATCCCAGGACCAGGAGATATGACCTGAGCAGAAGGCAGACACTTAACTCGCTGAGCCACCCAGATGCCCCAAGCACTGCAATTTCTTAAGAGCATTTTCCTTCTAGCAGCATTTTTATTCATTTCACAATAGACTATCAACAACTCTGAAGTATGAAACATATGGCACATACTTAAATAGAATTTTTAACTTTTACTTGTGTGTACCTATGAAATCATTGCAATTAATATAATGTACATATCCATCACTCCCCCAAATTTACTTCTACCCCTCTGTAATTCCTCAGTCTTGACCATCTCTATTCCCTCTATTTCCCACAAAACTACTGCTCTATCTTTTGTCAAAACAGCTTAGTTGATATTTTATGGAATTTTACACTAAAAAACCCTACAACATGTCATCTTTTAGTAGGGCTTCTCCCAATATAATCATTTTGGTTTATCTATGTTGTTGACTATATCTATGATTCATTCTTATTGCTGAGTAGAATTCAGTATTTAGGGCATGGAAGCCATAACTGGTTAGGGACTACTACAAACAATGCAGCTATGCAGTTTGTGTAAGTTTTTGTGTGAGCATAGGTTTTCAATCCTGTGGGTAGTTACTTGGAATTAGAATTGCATTGGGGGGTCTATATTATATTTTAAGAAAATACCTGTTTGCTGAAGAGGTTGTGCCCTCTTACATTTCCACTTTATGAGGATTCTGTTTTCACCATATCTGAAATACTTGGTGGTCTGTCTTTCTTACTTAATTTTGACCTTTTAATAATTTTGTGTTTTTTAATAGGTGATAGTATTACATTATAATTTTAAATTACATTTCCAAATCTTCACTGCAGCCAATGAAGTTGATAGTAACTAAAGATATTGCACACATCAAGTCATGTATTTATTTGCCATTAACATTTTTTTTTTTTTGTCAGCTCAATTTTTGGCTCATTTTTTCATTTGATTATTTTCTCATTGAGTTCTTTATTTCATTCTAGATAAAACTCCTAGATTTGCAAACATTTTCTGAGTTTGTGGGTTGCTTTTTTCATCTTAATAATGTCATTTGAAAAGAAGTCCTGCATTTTGAAGAAGTACAATTATACTTTTCTTTATGGACCGTATATTATATAAAATTTGTGTTTCATGTATAATCTCAAATATTCTCCTAGGTTTTCCTACAGAAGACTTAGAATTTCTGAGTTTGCATTTAAAGCTGTAATTTAATTCTTACAAAGCTTGAGATTAAGAATGAACTTTTTTTTAAAACATATATTTAGTTTTTCCAGCACTACTATAGGAAAAGTATCCTTTACCCATTTAATTTATTTTTCAAACTTACTTGGGTCTATTTCTGAATTGTATTCTGTCCTTTGATCTACTGGTCTATTTTCCAATTCTACACTTCAAAAATCATTTTCAAGCTAGAGTAATCAAAGTCAAGCAGTGTAGATCTTTGCATTTAATTCTTCAAAGTTGTGGCTTTTCTAGGTTCTTTGCATTTTTATACTTTTAGATTCAACTTGTAATGCTTTTCTTGTAGAAATTGTTTATGGTGGTGTCTAATATGTAGACCAACTTTAAGAGAACTGACATCGTATCACCAAATTGTCCTCTGATCTGTGGGCATGGTATAGCTATTTGTCTTCTCAGTAATGTTTTATAGGTTTCACTATATAAGTCTTGCAGGTCACTCCTCATATTGTCCCCTATTTTTATATTCTGTTATGAAAAATACTTTAATTTCCAGTAATTGTCTGTGTATAGAAACACAATGGACTCTCATCTTCAGTCCCACATGTTGGTTAAACTTAAGTCCACCAAAAATTTAATAGAAGTAATAAGTTATTGTAGAAAGTCTTATCTGCAAATAAAGGCTGTTTTTATTTCCTTTCTAATCTATATGCCTCAGTTTTTTGTTTTTTTGTTTTTTCTCTTTTTCCTTGCCCACAGACAGAACCTGTAGTTCAGTGGAATGATAAGTGCTAGTCTTAACACCTTAAGTACTGGGACAGATCATATGTTTCCCATGTCCTGCCCCTAGAATCTAGCTCAACATAAGTATTCCAAAGCTGTTATCTGAGAAGTAAATAAAGAGTTGAGAAGACAACCTTTTCTACCTTGATCAGATTTGGGAGGGGGATGGGAGTGGGGGGAGAAACTCTTGCTGTTCTGAAGAATGGTTAGAGGTATGCAAGGATGTGAGACCACCTAGGGGACTAGTCCAAACAAGAGGCAAGTGTGGGTTTTGGTGGTGGTAGAGATGGGTAGAAGCAAACCATCAATGACAAACTAAAGAAGGGTGGGACATGGACCCTAACACAGTGCCTGTTATGTAAGTAGAATTCAAATACTTAAAAGGGATATGGAAGGAGGAGGGGAAAGAAGAGTGTCAAAGCCAAGTTTCTTGTTCTACAAGTGGCATTAGTGAGAATCCGGATTGAACTTTCTCCCTAATTTTGCCTGATCATATGAAATTACCTAATGGCATATAAAACCAAATCTAGTTAGAGGTATGTTCCCTTATAAAATTTGAAGCTTTCATTTGACCTAATAATACTTTTTTTTTTTTTAAGATTTTATTTATTTATTTGACAGAGAGACAGCGAGAGAGGGAACACAAGCAGGGGGAGTGGGGGAGGGAGAAGCAGGCTTCCCATGGAGTGGGGAGGCTGATGCAGGGCTCAATCCCAGGACCCTGGGATCATGACCTGAGCCAAAGGCAGACACTTAACCAGCTGAGCCACCCAGGTGCCCCGACCTAATAATACTCTTGATAACCTCTTTCTTTATCTCCTAAAAATTCATTTCCCATGTTTTAAGTATAATAATCACTAACTAGAGACAAATGCATTCTGTCTTGTAATTAGATTATTAAAGAATATCAGGTTAAAATGATCCAGGTTCTCAAACTTATCTGAGAAAAGTATTATTTCACCTAATGTATATAATTTCTTAGACATAGAGGAGATAATTGAGTTGAGATAATAAGCTCTAGTGCATAACTTTAGACTTGATCTCCCTGGCACAGATCAGGTAGAATTGATCAACCAGTCTAAAAAAGATAGAATTGATGAGGCATTCTGGCTGGGATGCTGACTTCCTGTAGAGTGGTAATGTGGCCATAGTGTGTGTGTGTGTGTGTGTGTGTGTGTGTGTGTGTGTAGCACAAGTCACCATGAAAGTAGAAATGCCCTTCACCAACTGGTAGCCTCATGTCTAGTCTCACTGGCCTGGAGTTATACTACATATTGGACATTATGGAAATAAGTACTTTGCCCCTAGAGTCTTGCTAGCTGAATAGATTCTGTTGGCAAATCTCTTGAAAAATCTATTTCCAGAAGCAGCCAAGTACTTTCAGTTGTTAAATACATCTATCCTTCTCATCCCTAAAAGAAGTCTCAGATGAAAGTGTCCTTAACATAGAATGATTTGGAAAATAGTAGTCTGGACTGATAATGTCATAAAGGACATAGATGCTCAAAAATAGAGCAATGGCCCCTAAGTATAGAGGACACTAAAAGGACTCACAGAAGGTATTATGAGTAAAACTGGTGGTAAAACACAAAAAATAGAATCTGAAATTTCAAGCTTTTTGTGCTGAAACCATCCAACAAAACCTTAACTAACTAAAATATTTAGAGACTGACATCATGGAAATGGCTTTGTGCTTAGGCGGTCTGAAATTTTTTTAGGTATAGTTGACATACCATGTTACTTCAGTTTCAGGTCTACAACATACAGATTGACAAGTCTATATTTTATGCCACGCTCACTGCAAGTGTAGCTACCATCTGTCCTCTTACAGAGTTAATACAGTATTGTTAACTACATTCCCTATGCTGTACCTTTTATTCCTGTGACTCATTACTTTCCTAACTGGAAGCCTGCATTTCCCACTTTTTTTCACACATTATGCCTGTCCTCCCAGCCCTCCTTCTGTTTGGCAACTATCAGTTTGTTCTCTGTATTTATAGGTGTGAGTCTGCTTTTTGTGTGTTTGCTTATTCATTTGGTTTTTAGATGCCTCCTGTAAGTAGAATCCTATGGTATTTGTCTCTCTCAGTCTGACTTCACTTAGCATAATATCCCATAGGTCCATCTATGTTGTCACAAATGGCAAGATCGCCTCCCTTTTTATGGCTACATAATATTCCATTGACCATTTCCACATCTTCAGTATCCGTTTGTCTATCAGTGGAGATTTAGGGAAGCAACCTATCTTGGCTATTATAAATAATTCTGCAATAAACATAGGGGTGCATATATCCTTTCAAGTTAGTATTTTCATTTTCTTTGGGTAAACATCCAGTAGTGGAATTAATAGATCATAGGGTATTTCTTTTAACTTTTTTGAGGAACCTCCATTTTGTATTCCATATTGGCTCTACTAACTTATATTACCACCAACAGTGCATGGGGATTCCTTTTTCTCTGACATGAGCCATAGAAATAGTTTTCTAGATAAATCTCCTAAGGTAAGGGATAAACACAAATAAACTATGGAGACTACATTAAAATAAAAAGCTTCTACACAGATGGGCGGAGCAAGATGACAGAAGAGTAGGAGACCTGGATTTCGTCTGGTCTCAGAAATTCAGGTGAACATCTACAAACTCAACAGGAGATTGAAGAAAAGAATAGCAACAACTCTCTGAACAGAAAAGCGACCACTTTCTGGAAGGTAGGACGTGTGGAGAAGTGAATCTGAGGCGATATTCAGGAGGATAGACGGCGGGGGAGGGGGCCTCCATTGGCCGCTTCTGGCAAGTGATAGAGCCACGGAGCACAAAATCTTAACTTTTAGAAGTCGGCTCCACTGAGGGACGTCGCTCCAGTGGCTAAGCAGGGGGTGGAACCCTCATGGGACAGCATGGTCTCAGGACCCTTGGGGTCACAGAAAGACCGGGGGTGCCTGAGTGCAGCAAAGCTCCCAGGTATCAGAGCAGGGAAGCCGGCTGCAGAGAAGGAGCCGAGGAGCAGGCTCTCAGCTCGGGGTTGCCATAAACTGTGATCCACGGCACAGTCCTCCCCCAGGAGGAGCGGCGCCGGAGCAGACCGCAGGGATCTGCGGTGTTTGGAGACTCTACACGGGGTCAGGTGCCAGAGATAGAAACGCACGGTCACAAACTGGGTGAGCACAGAGTGCGGCCGGAGACAGGGGAGATGGGAGTGACTGACTGCTTTTCTCTGGGGACGTACTGAGGAGCAGGGCCCCGAGTTCTTGGCTCCTCCAGGGCGGAGATTGGGAGGCCGCCATTTTCACTCTCCGCCTCCAAAGCTGTACGGAAAGCTTGCAGGGAACAAAAGCTCCCGAGAGCAAACCCGAGCAGATTACTTAGCCAGGACCGGGCAAGGGCGGGGCAATTCCGCCTCCAGCAAAGACATTTGGGAACCACAGCAACAGGCCCCTCCCCCAGAAGATCAGCAAGAACCGCCAGCCAAGACCAAGTTTACTGATCAATGAGAACGGCAGAACTCCAGCACTAGGGGAATACTGCACATAGAATCCACGGCTTTTTTACCATGAGTTTGTAGTCTTTCAAAGTTAATTTTTTTTTAAACTGTCTTTTTTTTTTTTCTTTTTCCCTTTTTCAACCAACATCTTATCAATCCCTTTTTTTAAAAAACATTTTTATTTTTCATTTTTAGAGTCATATTCTATCCCTTCATAGTAGTTACCCATATTTTTGGCATATATATATAAGTTGTTCTCTCTTTAAAATTTTGAGATAGTTTCTTCTAACAGATCAAAATATACCCTAAATCTCTAGTGTATGGTTTTTTTCTACTCCCCTGCCTGATCACATTCTCTCCTTTTTCTTTCTTTTTTTTTAAATGCTCTTCTTTCTTTTTTCAAACAACTTTTTATCAATTCCTTTTATAAAATTTTTTATAATTTCCATCTTTACAGTCATATTCCATCCCTTCATCGTATCAAACCTTATTTTTTGTACATATATAAGTTTTTCTTTCTTTAAAATTTTGGGAGGCACTTTCTTCTAAGAGACCAAAATACACCCAATATCTAGTGTGTGGCACTGATCTATATACCATCCTCATCATATTTGATCATATTCTGTTTTTTTGTTTTCTTCTGTTTTTGTTTGTTTTTATCTTTATCTTTTTCTTTTTCTTTTTTTGTTTTTCTCTCTTTCCCTTTCTTTCCCCACTGCTTCAGGTCTTTTCTGATTTGTTTAGAGTATATTTTCTGGGGAACTTGTCACCCTGTTAGCATTTTGTTCTCTCATTCATCTATTCTCCTCTGGACAAAATGACAAGATGGAAAAAAATCACCTCAACAAAAAGAACAAGAGGTAGTACCAACTGCCAGGGACCTACTCAATACGGACATTAGTACAATGTCGCATCTAGCATTCAGAATCATCAATTTAAAGATACTAGCTGGGCTTGAAAAAAAACATGGAACTTATTAGAGAAACCCTTTTTGGAGAAGTAAAAGAACTAAAATCTAACCAAGTCGAAATCAAAAAGGCTATTAATGAGGTGCAATCAAATATGGGGGCACTAACTGCTAGGATAAATGAGGCAGAAGAGAGAATCAGTGAGGTAGAAGACCAAATGATGGAAAATAAAGAAGCTGAGAAAAAGAGAGATAAACAACTACTGGATCACAAGGGCAGAATTCGAAAGATAAGTGATACCATAAGACAAAACAACATTAGAATGATTGGGATCCCAGAAAAAGAAGAAAGAGAGAGAGGGGCAGAAGGTATAATGGAGCAAATTATAGCAGAGAACTTCCCTAACTTGGGGAAGGAAACAGGCATCAAAATCCAGGAAGCACAGAGAACCCCTCTCAAAATCAATAAAAATAGGTCAACACCCTGACATCTAACAGTAAAACTTATGAGTCTCAGAGATAAAGAGAAAATCCTGAAAGCAGCTCGGGAGAAGAGATATGTAACTTACAATGGTAGAAACATTAGATTGGCAACAGACCTATCCACAGAGACCTGGCAGGCCAGAAAGGACTGGCATGATATATTCAGAGCACTAAATGAGAAAAATATGCAGCCAAGAATACTATATCCAGCTAGGCCATCATTGAAAATTGAAGGAGAGATAAAAACCTTGCAGGACAAACAAAAACTGAAGGAATTTGCAAACACGAAACCAGCCCTACAAGAAATCTTGAAAGGGGTCCTCTAAGCAAAGAGAGAGCCTAAAAGCAAATTAGACCAGAAAGGAACACAGACAATACACAGTAACAGTCACCTTACAGGCAATACAATGGCACTAAATTCCTATCTTTCAATAGTTACCCTGAATGTAAATGGGCTAAATGCCCCAATCAAAAGACACAGGCTATCAGAATAGATTAAAAAACAAGACCCATCGATATGCTGTCTGTAAGAGACTCATTTTAGACCCAAAGACACCCCCAGATTGAAAGTAAGGGGGTGGAAAACCATGTACCACGCTAATGGACACCAAAAGAAAGCTGGGGTGGCAATCCTTATATCAGACAAATTAGAGTTTAAACCAAAGACTGTAATAAGAGATGAGGAAGGACACTATATCCTACTTAAAGGGTCTATCCAACAAGAAGATCTAACAATTGTAAATATCTATGCCCCTAACATGGGAGCAGCCAATTATATAAGGCCATTAATAACAAAAGCAAAGAAACACATTGACAACAATACAATAATAGTGGGGGACTTTAACACCCCCCTCACTGAAATGGACAGATCGTCTAAGCAAAAGATCAACAAGGAAATAAAGGCTTTAAATGACACACTGGACCAAATGGACTTCACAGACATATTCAGAACATTCCATCCCAAAGCAACGGAATACACATTCTTCTCTAGTGCCCATGGAACATTCTCCAGAATAGATCACATCCTAGGTCACAAATCAGGTCTCAACTAGTACCAAAAGATTGGTATCATTCCTTGCCTATTTTCAGACCACAATGCTATGAAACTAGAACTCAATCACAAGAGGAAAGTTGGAAAGAACTCAAATACATGGAGGCTAAAGAGCATCCTAGTAAAGAACGAATGGGTCAACCAGGAAATTAAAGAAGAATTAAAAACATTCATGGAAACCAATGAAAATGAAAACACAGCTATTCAAAATCTTTGGGATGCAAAGATTGATCCCCAAACCAGACAAAGACCCCATCAAAAAGCAGAATTACAGACCAGTATCCCTGATGAACATGGATGCAAAAATTCTCATCAAAATACTAGCCAGTAGGATCCGACAGTACATTAAAAGGATTATTCACCACAACCAAGTGGGATTTATCCCTGGGCTGCAAGGTTGGTTCAACATCCACAAATCAATCAACGTGATACAATACATTAACAAAAGAAAGAACAAGAACCATATGATCCTCTCAATAGATGCAGAAAAGCATTTGACAAAGTACAGCATCCTTTCTTGATCAAAACTCTTCAGAGTATAGGGATAGAGGGTACATACCTCAATATCATAAAAGCCATCTATGAAAAACCTACAGCAAATATCATTCTCAATGGGGAAAAACTGAGAGCTTTCCCCCTAAGGTCAGGAACGCAGCAGGGGTGTCCACTATCACCACTGCCATTCAACATAGTAGTAGAAGTCCTAGCCACAGCAATCAGACAACAAAAAGAAATCAAAGGCATCCAAATTGGCAAAGAAGAAGTCAAACTCTCACTCTTTGCAGATGATATGATACTTTATGTGGAAAACCCAAAAGACTCCACCCCAAAACTGCTAGAACTCATACAGGAATTCAGTAAAGTGGCAGGATATAAAATCAATGCACAGAAGTCAGTGGCATTCCTATACACCAACAACAAGACAGAAGAAAGAGAAATTAAGGAGTCGATCCCATTTGCAATTGCACCCAAAACCATAAGATACCTAGGAATAAATCTAACCACAGAGGCAAAGGATCTGTACTCAGAAAACTATAAAATACTCATGAAAGAAATTGAGGAAGACACAAAGAAATGGAAAAACGTTCCATGCTCATGGATTGGAAGAACAAATATTGTGAAGATGTCAATGCTACCTAGAGCAATCTACACATTCAATGCAATCCCCATCAAAATACCATCCACTTTTTTCAAAGAAATGGAACAAATAATCCTAAAATTTGTATGGAACCCGAAAAGACCCCCAATAGCCAGAGGAATGTTGAAAAAGAAAAGCAAAGCTGGTGGCATCACAATTCCAGACTTCCAGCTCTATTACAAAGCTGTCATCATCAAGACGGTATGGTACTGGCACAAAGCAGACACATAGATCAATGGAACAGAATAGAGAGCCCAGAAATGGAACCTCAACTCTATGGCCAACTAATCTTCGACAAAGCAGGTAAGAATGTCCAATGGCAAAAAGACAGTCTCTTCAACAAATGGTGTTGGGAAAATTGGACAGCCACATGCAGAAGAATGAAACTGGACCGTTTCCTTACACCACACACAAAAATAGACTCCAAATGGTTGAAAGACCTCAATGTGAGACAGGAGTCCATCAAAATCCTAAAGCAAAACACAGGCAGCAAACTCTTCAACCTCAGCCGCAGCAACTTCTTCCTAGAAACATCACCAAAGGCAAGGGAAGCAAGGGCAAAAATGAACTATTGGGACTTCATCAAGATTAAAAGCTTTTGCACAGCAAAAGAAACAGTCAACAAAACCAAAAGACAACCAATAGAATGGGAGAAGATATTTGCAAATGACATACCAGATAAAGGGCTCGTATCCAAAATCTATAAAGAACTTATCAAACTCAACACCCAAAGAACAAATGATCCAATCAAGAAATGGGCAGAAGACATGAACAGACATTTTTCCAAAGAAGACATCCAAATGGCCAACAGACACATGGAAAAGTGCTCAACATCACTCAGCATCAGGGAGATCCAAGTCAAAACCTCAATGAGATACCACCTCACACCAATCAGAATGGCTAAAATTAGCAAGTCAGGAAATGACAGATGTTGGCGGGCATGCGGAGAAAGGGGAACCCTCCTACACTGTTGGTGGGAATGCAAGCTGGTGCAGCCACTCTGGAAAACAGTATGGAGGTTCCTTAAAAAGTTGAAGATAGAGCTACCATATGATCCAGCAATTGCACTACTGGGTATATACCCCAAAGATACAAAAGTAGGGATCAGAAAGGGTACATGCACCCCGATGTTTATAGCAGCAATGTCCACAATAGCCAAACTGTGGAAAGAGCCAAGATGTCCATCAACAGATGAATGGATAAAGAAGGTGTGGTATATATATACAATGGAATATTATGCAGCCATCAAAAGGAATGAGATCTTGCCATTTGCAACGACGTGGATGGAACTGAAGGTTATTATGCTGAGTGAAATAAGTCAATCAGAGAAAGACATGTATCATATGACCTCACTGATACGAGGAATCCTTAATCTCAGGAAACAAACTGAGGGTTGCTGGAGTGGGGGTTGGGGTGGGAGAGATGGGCTGACTGGGTGATAGACACTGGGGAGGGTGTGTGCCCTGGTAAGCGCTGTGAATTGTGCAAGACTGTTGAATCTCAGATCTGTACCTATGAAACAAATAATGCAATATATGTTAAGAAAAAAAAAAAGAAGGTAGCAGGAGGGGAAGAATGAAGGGGGGGAAATCAGAAGGGGAAATCGGAACCATGAGAGACGATGGACTCTGAAAAACAAACTGAGGGTTCTAGAGGGGAGGGGGGGAGGATGGGTTAGCCTGGTGATGGGTATTAAAGAGGGCACGTTCTGCATGGAGCACTGGGTGTTATGCACAAACAATGAATCATGGAACACTACATCTAAAACTGTATGATGTAATGTATGGGGATTAACATAACAACATAACATAACAATAAAAAAATTTTTAAAAAAAGCTTCTGCACAGTGAAGGAAACTAACAAAACGGGTAACTTACTGAATGGGAGAGCATATTTGCAAATGATATATCTGATAAGAGAATAATATCTAAAATGTATAAAGAACTTACAACTCAAGACCAAAAGCAATCTGATTAAAATATGGGTAGAGGACCTAAATAGACATTTTTTTTTTTCAAATAAGACCTACAGATTCCCAACAGATGCTCAACATCACTAATCAGGAGAATGCAAATCAAAACCACAATAAGATATCCCCTCACACCTATCAGAATGACTAGAATCAATAAGTTAAGAAATAACAACTGTACTGATATTTTTCCGGGTTAGATTTTACAATAGCATATGTTGAACAGTTAAGAGTACAAACTCTTATTAGCAGTTACGGGTACAAACTCTATGCACAAGAAAAGGTGGTAGAAGGCCAGAATTTGACAGAGGGAGCTGAAAAATTATCAGTCTTTCCAATAGTCTGGCAGCCTAATGGGATACCAGAGCAAAGATCATCTGTTTGAGGAATTCCATGTTGGGTGAAACTGGCTAAGCCATTGTATAATCGTTTTGCTCAGTCACTGTCTAGTGCCTCCCAAGTAAGGTCTAACCTTAACTACCACTCCTTTATTCATTAATTGGCAGAGGTCACATCACAAATACCCTGACCTCAACTCAAAAACTAAAATGAATCTTGAGGAAACAACTACAGGCTCTAGGTACTACACTCGTTGTGTATGTCTGACTTGTCCTTGCTTGAAGAGGAATTTCAATAATGTATCTTGATATTAGTCAGAGGTGTGTTGTGATGCTAGCATATCCTATGAGTGTTGTTTGAAATTACGGATTGATGTAAGCCTGATTATTTGTCCTACAAAGAAATAAGAAAGAAAGATAGAAAATAAGCTCCCTCCAGTTGCTCTACTTATTTTCATACAAAATGTAAGGGGCAAAAAACTGAAACTAACAAAAACTAATAGTGGAGGGTTACCTGGGGTTGAAGGCACACAACCAGGGCAGAGAATCTAATTTTTCATAATGGAAAGATAACATCATTCAATTAGCTGCTGAATTTCTTTTCACTTTTAAATGGAAGTAAAAGCAAACTGAGTAGTTGTGGAATGTAATAGAGTGGACACTAGAAAGGCATCACAAAGTCCAACCTAGTGCTTAATTCACATTCTGCTGCCTGTTCTGACTCCAGGTTAATCCTTTACTCACTTTATTTCCTAAGGAACTATTTGGTCTAATGTTTAAATGAGTATCTATCACTAAAAAACAACAATAACAGAAAAAAACTCTTTCATAATAGTTAACTTGGTAGGGATGTTTGGAAGTGGGCCCAAAAAGGCTTTTAAGATTTTGAAGGTAACATTCATTTTCTTGATCTGAATGCTAATTACATGGGTGTATTCACTGGAAAATTCATTATTAGATACTTATTTATGTACTTTTCAATATGTATACAATACTTACAGATAAAACAACCTGGTAAAACAAAATCTAGAAGCCACCTCAAATCCTTATTGAACAAAAGGCCAAATGGAGATATACCTCTATCTATCCTGATTCATAATCATATTTGTAGGAGTTACCAAAAGTCAAGTGAAAAATAATTGTTAGGGGAAAGAAAAAGTATTAAGCTCAACATTAAATCAGAATGGGCTGTTCTTGGTTGTTAATTCTTATTTAAATGATCACTTAACAGGTGCCTTTCCTTTGAAATATGGCCTGAATACTTCATTGTTACTTAAATTATGCTATGAGGCATTATGTATTTAATAAACTTAAGTTATGGGGAATTAGTTGAAGTCTATAGTTATCCAGACTTTACAATCTTAGCAGCCATATTACTGCCCTGTGGTGCTGGTATTCCACAGCACAATAAGAAAGGGTATTAAGCTTATCAAGAACTAGGGAGAATATAGCATTTAAATTAGATTGCAATTCATCTAATTAAAACAGATCACACTTAGATAAATGCAGCCCTTTGCCATTAAACCAAACTTTAAATTATAATGGAAGCTGTGTTTGAAATGAAAGGATTCTAAATAGTTAAGTGTTAGGAAGAAGGAATTCATATGCTTTGGACACTAAACTTTTTAAAAATTTTTTATTGTTATGTTAATCACCATACATTACATTATTAGTTTTTGATGTAGTGTTCCATGATTCATTGTTTGTGCATAACACCCAGTGCTCCATGCCCTCTTTAATACCCATCACCAGGCTAACCCATCCCCCCACCCCCCTCCCCTCTAGAACCCTCAGTTTGTTTTTCAGAATCCATCGTCTCTCATGGTTCCTCTCCCCCTCCGATTTCCCCCCCTTCATTCTTCCCCTCCTGCTATCTTTTTTTTTTTTAACACAGATCTGTACCTCTGAAACAAATAATGCAATATATGTTATGGACACTAAACTCTTGTGGCTTTAGGCCATGCAATAATAACAGTAGAGAGATAGAGATCCATAGTATAGTGATCTTGTGTCCCTGTTCTTGGACACCAGAGCAGTTTAGGGCCTTGGAGTTATGTATAGTGCCTTGAGCAAGACTGACAGCAAACACCAGCATAAATGTCAATTCCTAAAGGGCTAATAGCGTTGAAAAATATAATTTTATAAAATAAGGACTCAGTAAGTTGCACAACCATTTTGGAGAGCTGTCTGGAAAACGTTAATAAAAATGCAATTTGCACAGACTAGAACTCAGCATTTCCACTCCTAACATGCTCTATATCCACCTGCTTATCAGACATCAGACATGTGTACAGATGTTCACCACAGCATTGTGGTGATAGTGAAAACTGGAAATGACCTAAAGCCCATTAACCTAAGAATGGAAAAACCCATTATTGTATATTGATAAAAAGGAATACAAAAAAAAAAAAAAAATAGAAGTAAATGAACTAGACCTGAAACAGCATGAGTTCATCTCTCAGGCATACTTAATGGGTGAAAAAGCAATTTGGAGACTGGGAACAAAATATTTTATAAAGTCTAAAAAGATAGAATAGGAATATTGTAGGTTATATGCAAATCCATACATGAGTAGGAAAGATAGAAATGAATGTGAATGACAAACATTAGATTCGTTATAACAATTGCCTGTGAGTAATTAAAGGAGGGTACACAGGTTTTTAATATGAATCTGGTGATAGGTTCAGTTACTGTATTTGTCATCATGACATTTTGTGTATCAGAAACATAAGAAACTGAAAGAAAAATCAATTTTGGAATTCTATACTTAACCATTTACCCATATGTTCATTTGTCAAGTATTTGTGTAGCTTCCACTTTGGGTGAGGCCACCATCTAGGTAGGGCCTCTAAAAGAAATAGAATAACGAGCCTTCCTCCTTTTTCCTTGAAGAGCTTAAATTTCGGTTGGGAGTATAAAATCATTAGAAATTTGGATATTTAATGATATCCAAAGTATTCAGTAACTTTTTTTAAACAGACTTTATTTTTAGAGCATTTCAGGTTCACAGCAAATTTGAGCAAAAGATACAGAAAGTTCCCATACATCTTCAGCCTTCATGCTTTTACAGCCTCCCCCACTACCCACATTATGCACTAAGAGTGGTATATTTGTTAACATCCATGAGCCTACATGGACATGCCATCATCCTTTATCCATAGTTTACATTAGGTTTCATTCTTGCTTTTCACAAATATATAATTATATTCACAGTTGTAATGTTATAGGGAATAGTTTCACTGTCCTAAAATCTTCTTCTTTTTTTTTTTTTTAAAGATTTTATTTATTTATTTGAGACAGAGAGAATGAGATACAGAGAGCATGAAAGGGAGGAGGGTCAGAGGGAGAAGCAGACTCCCTGCCGAGCAGGGAGCCCGATGCGGGACTCGATCCAGGGACTCCAGGATCATGACCTGAGCCGAAGGCAGTTGCTTAACCAACTGAGCCACCCAGGCGCCCCTGTCCTAAAATCTTCTGATCTACCTATTCATCCCTTCCCTCCACCGCCACATCTGGCAATTATTTGATCTTTTTACTGTCTCCATAGTTTCACCTTCACCGAAGTATCATATAGTTAGAATCTTACAGTATGTAGTCTTTTCAGATTGGCTTCTTTCACTCAGTAATCCACATTTAAGATTCTTCCATGTCTTTACATGGCTTGATAGCCCAATATTTTTTTCAGGGCTGTTTAGTAATCCATAAAAATCCATAAGTAACCTACAATTTATTAATCCATTCACCTAATCAAAGACTTTTTGGTACATCCAAGCTCCAGCAACTATAAATTCATCAACTACAAATATCCATGGTCAGGTTTTATGTGGATAAAATTTTTCAACTTGGATAAATACCAAGGAATATGATTACTAGATATTATATGGTAAAAGTAAGTTTAATTTTGTAGGAACCACCAAACTTTTTTCCAAAGTGACTCTACTGTTTTGCTTTCCCACCAGCAGTGAATGGGGATTTCTGTTTTTTCCACCTTCTTTCCGGCATTTGGTGTTTTTAGACTTTAGATTTTGGTTATTCTAATAAATAGTGGTATCTTACTGTGTTTTAATTTGCAATACCCTAATAACATAAGATGAGAATTTTTCATCAGTATATCTTTGTAGTGGCTGGTCAGGTTTTTTGCTCACTTTTAAGGAGGTTATTTTTTTTTTTGAGCTCTAGATGTTTTAGATATATCTTTGTATATTTGTATATTTTGAATAATCTACTAGGTACATCTTTGGTAAAGATTTCTCCTACTCTGGCTTATCTTCTCATTCTCTTGATAGTTTTTGTTGTTGTTTGGCAGAGTTTTAAATTTTAATGATTTAATGCAGTGTAGCTTGTCAATGATCTATTTTAAGGATGATACCATTGTTTTTTTGTATCTAAAATGTCATTGTCATATCCAAGGTCATCTAGATTTTCTCCTGTTAGCTTTAGAAATTTTAAAGTGACATGTTTTAGGTCAGTGACCCATTTTAAGTTACTTTTTTTTGTAAAAAGTATAATATCTATGTCTAGATTCTACTTTTGTAATGAAAAGATCTACTTGTCCCACCAGCATTTGTTGAAAAGACCATCTTTAGTCCATTTTGTTGCCTTTGTTTATTTCTCAAAGATGAGTTGGCTACACTTATGTGGCTCTATTTTGGGGCTCTAAATGCTGTTTTATTGATCTACTTGTGTATTTTTTTCTAATATCACTCTCATAGTCATCCTCTTTGTTCTTCTACATTAATATTGAGTTGGTTATTCTGGATCTCTTGCTTCTCTATATAAATGTTAGAACCAGTTGATATACACAAAACAATGTTCTGAGATTTTGATTTGGATTGCACTGAATCTATAGATTAAGTTAGGAAGAACTGATGTCTTTGTTCATGTATAGAAAGATTCAGTATTACAAATAATCTCTTTATTCTTTGCTTTATTTAATCATTTTTGTAGTCTTACTCTTATAAATCTTGTAATTCTCTGCTAGAATACCTAAATATTTCATTTATAGGGTTGCTAATGTATTTTTTTGAATTTCAAAGTCCAGTTGTTTGTTGCTGATATGTGGGGAAACAGCTGACTCTTAAATACTAACCTTGTATTTTGCAACCCTGCTATAATTATTAGTTCCAGGAGTTCTTGCTATCAGTTCTTTCAGATTTTATACTAGACAATCATATTTGCAAATGAATTTCTTCATTCCTTTGTGATTTGTATAGATTTTGTTATCTTCTCTTACTGCATTAGGTAGGACTTCTAGTACAATGTTTAAAGTTAGGATATGAGGTGACATATTGCCATCTTTGTAATATCAGCAGAAAAGCTTCTTGTTTCTCACCATTAAATATAGTGTTAGTCATAGGTCTTTGAAGATATCCTTTATCATGTTGAAGATCCCTTCTATTTCAAGTTTTCTGAGAGGTTTTTTTTATCATGAATGGTTGTTTGATTTTTGTTAAGTACTTTTCTGCATCTATTGATCATGTAATTTTTATTTATTTTTTTAACCTGTTGATGTGGTAGAGGAGATTTATTTATTTATTTATTTATTTATTTCCAAATGTGGTACCAACCTTGCATATGTGAGATAATCACACTTGGTCATGATGTATAACTTTTTATAAAGTTGTTGTGAAGAGGGTATATTTTGCTCTCTGGAGATAAGTGTATAAATGTCAATTTTATCCAGTAGACTTCTACTGTTGAGTTTAATTATGCCCTAACATTTTTGACTGCAAGATCTGTTAATTTCTGATAGCTGAAGTGTCCAAATATAATAGAACTTTAGGAAAAATAAATGTTCCTACTATCAGTTTTTGCCTCGTGTAGTTTGATGCTCTCTTATTAGCAATCCTTAATGTGTGTGTGACTGTGTCTTACTGGAGAATTGACTCCTTCATCTTTATGCAATGCCTTTGTTTATCCCTGACAACTTTCCTTTCTGTGATATTGGCTCTAGATGAAATTAATGTAACTTTTTTATTTTTTTAAGAGTTAATAGGATATATCTTCATCATTTTCCTTTTAATATAAAAATGTTTAAAGTGAGTTTCTTAGATAATATGCAGTTGTCTTATTTTTTATCTACTCTGAAAATCTGTATTTTTAATTGGTATATTTACATGATGTTTAAATTAATTGACAAAGTTGGATTATAATATCTGCTATATTTGCTACTATTTGCTATGTGTTGCTTTTGTTCTTTATTATTTCTATCTTCTACTTTTTTCTCCCTTTTTGGTTTTACTTGAGCATTTTATTCTGTTTTTCTTATAATATATCAATTATACTTTATTAAACTTTTAATTGTTGCCCTAGAGCCTGATATATTCATTTACAGTGAATTCAAATCCATTGTCAAATAATAATATACCTCTTCACAGATAATGAAAATACCTTTATTATAATGAAATATTCCTAATTTGTCTCATTGCTATTATTTCACTTAAACATAAGCATCCATACGCAGGCACACACACACACATATAAGGACATATAATTGAATACATTGTTGCTATTTGTACAAATTTATATGTCGGGTTAATTAAGAATAAGAAAAATTAAAAACTATTTTTTAAACCTTATTCCTTCTCCAATGTACTTATTTTCTTTATATCTTGGTTTCTGACCTATATAATTTTTTTTCACTCTGGAGAAACATTTCTTGCAAGGGAAGTTTACCTGAAACAAATTCCCTTAATTTTTGTCTGAGAATCTTATTTTCTTCTCACTTTTGGAAGATCATTTCCCATAATATAGAATTGTGTTGGCAGTTGTTTTTTTTTTTCCTTTTAATTATTTGCAATGCATGCCACAGATCTAGGAAGCTCAGTGTCCCCCCTCCACCAAAAAAAAAAAAAAAATCTAGGTATAGTATATCCAAAACAGCATGAAGTCCAAGAGCAAAAATTTGAAAAAGATAAAACCTTGTATAGAAACAAAGAGTTACATCAGACTTCTCAGAAGCCCTGCTCTTCTTGTTTCTTGCTTTCAGGGCTTCTGAGAAGTCTGATATAACTCTTTGTTTCTATACAAGGTTTTATTTTTCTCAAATTTTTGCTCTTAGATTTCCTGCTGTTTTGGATATGCTATACTTATATTTTATTTATTTATTTTTCTTTTGGTGGAAGGGTGGCACTGAGCTTCCTAGATCTGTGGCATGGTATCTAACATTAATTGGAAAACACCCTCAGTCATTATTCCATTCTTTGTTCCTTTCTCTTTATCCTTCTGGTATCTTCATTATGCATAGGTTACAACTTTTGTCCAACATTCTTGTATATTCCTTTTTTCTTCCCCAGACATTTTCCTCTTAGCTTTCTAGCTTTGAAAATTTCCATTGACCTATCCTAAAGCTCAAATTCTTTCTTTGCTATGCTGAGTCTATTAACAAGCCCTTTAAAGGCATTTTTCATTTCTGTTTAGTGTTTTCTGACCTATAGAATTTTTTCTCATCTCTGCTTACATTATCTATCTCTTATGACATATTAACCACTTTGTGTATTAGAGGACTTAGCACATTAGTGATTTTGTAATTTAATTTAATTTATTTATTTGACAGAGAGAGACACAGCGAGAGAAGGAACACAAAGCAAGGGGAGTGAGAGAGGGAGAAGCAGGCTTCCCGCTGATCAGGGAGCCCAATGTCGGGCTCGATCCCAGGGCCCTGAGCCAAAGGCAGATGCTTAACGACTGAGTCACCCAGGCACCCCAACATTAGTGATTTTTTTTAAAGATTTTTATTTATTTATTTGAGAGAGAGACAGAGATAGCAAGAGAGAGAGAGCACACGAGTGGGGAGGAGAGGGAGAAGCAGGCTCCCCAGTAAGCAGGGAGCCCGACGTGGGGCTCCATCCCAGGACGCTGGGATCATGACTGGAGCTGAAGGCAGACACTTAACTGACTGAGCCACCCAGGCGCCCCAACACATTAATGATTTTGTTGTTAAATCCTGGTCTGTTCATTCCAACACTCTTGACATCTAGTACTCTGGTTCTGATGTTACACAGTTTCTTTAAACTTTTTATATTTTCCTTTTAACACTTATGTAATTTTTTGATAGCTGTACATGATGATGTACTAAGCAAAAGGAACTGCAGTAGACAGGTTTTTAGTGATGTGGTACTAACAATGGTGGGGGGTGGGTTGGGGGAGAAGCATTCTATAATACAATTAGGTCTCAGTGTTTTAGTGAGCCTGTGCCCTTGGACTGTGAACTTTTCAAGTGCTTCTCAGTAATCCCTACTTTAGGTAGGACTGGTTAGCCAGATGGAACTGAATTATATTTCTCTTCCCTCATGTGGAAGATTAAAGTAAGCTGAAGTTGGGGATCTTTTTTCTCTAAGCCAATTGGGCTGACTTAAAATAAAAACAAAAAAGCTCAGGTAAGGGGCGCCTAGGGTGGCTCAGTCATTAGGCGTCTGCCTTCGGCTCAGGTCATGATCCCAGGGTCCTGGGATCGAGCCCCACATCAGGCTCCCTGCTCCGCAGGAAGCCTGCTTCTCCCTCTCCCACTCCCCCTGCTTGTGTTCCTTCTCTCACTGTGTCTCTCTGTCAAATAAATAAATAAAATCTTTAAAAAAAAAAAAAAGCTCAGGTAAAATAATTTGAGAGCAGTCCTGTTAGGAACATAATGGCAGAATAATCTGTGTAATTTTTTTTTTTTTGAGAGCGTGTGAATGAGCCCTCACACAAGTGGGGGAGGAGCAGAGGGAGAGGGAGAAAGAGAATTCTAAGCAGGCTCCACACTCAGCCCAGAGCCCAATGAGGGGCTCAATCTCAAGACCCAGAAATCATGACCATGACCAGGGTCCAAATCCAGAGTCAGCTACTTAACCAACTGAGTCACCCAGGCACCCCCTAATCTGGGGTATTTTTAAATGACCACTTTCCACCTCTTCTTACTTGGAAGCAGGGGAGGTAAAGACCTGGTAGAACTCTTGGAATTAAAACTCACAAAAATATGAGAGCCCCTCATGGCTCTGTCCTCATGGAATTAGCAGTCAGACTTGTACACCCTGAGACTCCAGTAACTGATCAATTACAGCCCAGGTTTTCCTACCCTGGTACTGGTTCCTGCAGATGTTTCTGCTTGTGGGTTTCTACTCTGACAAATTGTTATTCTCTGTATTCAGTCCCTCCCACTGTTCCCCTCCCCCACCCTGCCCCATTTTGGGGCCATGGTTTGCCCTGTGATCTCACTATGGATCTTAGTTTATTTATTTATTTGTTTTTTCAGTTTGTTTGGCTGTTTACTTGTTGGAACAGAGTGACAACTTGCAAGCTTTTTACTTGCCAGATAGAAACCAGAAGTCCTCTTAATAATTAATAAAAGTTAACTTCCTAAAATAAAACTGCTAGGCAATAGAATACATACAACAAATTTCCTGGAACCATGGCAAAAAAATGAGGGAGATCTAGGGAGTAAAGCACAACTAACACGGTGGGCATAAATCTCTTCAGATACTGTGCTTTTCTTTCTACGTTATGGTAAAATTAAGTTGGTATGTACTCTCACTTAAGCCTGAATAATTTGAAACCTTTGGTACAATGGCTCGAGTTCTACAAAAAGGGTGAATTTTTCTGTGTATTTCTGCCTTTTCATTTTGTATCCTTCTACTGACTCTATTTTTCAGATAAGTAAATTAAAGCCCAGATGTATTACAATTTGTTTAAAACCCCCAATGGCCAATGTCAAGCCTGAGTTTGAACCATGGAATCCGGCACTTGGCTTCCAGCCTAATGATCCTCTGTTCTTTTTCACTACTTGTACCTTAACCATCAATCATGTGATAATGGAGAAATGTGGAGGAGCCTCAGGGTGTAGATTTATAAATTTTATTTCAAAATTCCTAAGTTCCACACTGCAACTTCACATTTAATCTATGTCAAGAACTATCCTTCAAGATTTCATAAAATATTCTACCTCAAAAGAGACCTTGGAAAAGGTCTCATCTACTCCACAGTTTTCTTAAATCTACTGAGACCATTATCTCTGAGGAGTTGATTAACCATTACTCAAAAATAAGAGATTTCGTGAATAGATGTGACTGGGACATCCTGGGTTAATCATAAAAATCATGTTTCTGTTCTGCAGAATTCTCAGCCTTTAGCAGGTGATAGAAAATATGAGAGCAGATGGTGTTGACAGCATTTCCTGAACACTTTTTTTTCCCACAGAACCCTATTGGTCATGCTATTCCTTTGCAAACAAGTTGTATTTCTGAAAGTACAGGTCTAATAGAAACTTGATTTTACTGAGGAGAGAACTAAGGCAAAGGGAACTGTAGTAGTATCAGAAGTCAAATAGTTGGTCAGTTCATGATAACAGATACTGAGTAAAAGAAGGAGCTCAGTGAATAGAATTTTACTCAGTGTAACATGTTACCATCCTTTATAGCTCACATAATAACAAAAATGTACTTGAGTATAAAACAGGAAGCCATGCACACACATACTTATTTCATACTTTTAACGATGTCCCTCATTACATTATAGACCATACAGAAAATTCACTCATTGTTTATGGCACAAATGATATGGCTCTTGAATTAAATTTCTATTTGACCTCTGGAATACAATACAGTAGATACACTTTACTGGGACCATTATCCCCATGCATAGAAATGTTTTAATAACTTACACATATATGTTAACAGTCTTTGACCTATGAAATATAAGTTTAGACTATTGAACACAAACTTTTTTTTTTTTTTCAGATGAGGGCATTGAATAGAGACCCATCTTAAGCAGCAAGATATCACAATTTAATTTTTGTGCCAGAGCTGGGATAGAAACCTGGTTCTCTTTATTCCTGTAGCACAGTGCTTCCAATCCTGTGATTGGCATTACCATACAGAATCATTGGCAATGGCTACAATACCGTATTTGTGGTTAAATTTCCATTTATTTTTGTAGGATGGGAGACAATCCTAGAAAACAAAAACCACATGCAAACACAAGCAAGTACATCATTCCCTGGCTATGGGAATCCACCACTACAGGCTATGTCTATTACATGCTTCAAGACCCCTAAATTCAGCTGGTGTAAGACAACTCTATCACCACTTAATGCTTCTACCTGTCACAAGACAGAATTGAACAAAGCCATTTTGCTGCGTATCAAACTTTAGTGTGCTGAGTTCTGTGCGGAGAGACAGGATTGACCCTGAAGCAGAATAAACCTCTTGTCTATCTGCAAGATTAACACTCAGGACAAAATCAGCATAAGGCCTGATACAGACTTGAACCTACAACCTAAGAAAAGAATGCTAGGCCTTTATTAGAACTGGATTCTCTAGGTACTAAGTAAATTAATCTTGTAAAATTGACTTGATGAAATTCAAGTATCCTAGGAGGCTTGTGGTTATTTCTGAGATTGGAACTAAGTTAAACTAAGAGGACAGCTAGGCAAATGAAGGATAATAGAATCGCCTAATGAATTTTGTCCCATTTTAGTAGAAATAGTCATGATAAACCCTACATTTTTTTCTTAAATTTATAAATAATAAAGATGTTAAAGCTGCCCAGAGCTAGGGTGTATGCTTTCGTTTTCTCTTACAGCTTCCCAAGAACTGATTTTAGTTAAAGTTTCAATTTTTTTATATCAAATACCTACATATTTTTTTACATGTTGAACCTCAGAGAAATCACTGTGAAAGAGGAAGAATAAAGTTAATATATTTGCATGATGCAATTTAGAGAAATCTTTAAAGCTACTTAAATCACTTTTTTTTTTCTTAAAATAAGTTGCTATGTCCAAAGGACAGACATGTGAAACACATAAGGTCCTAGATAGTGAAAAAGTCTATTTACAGCTGTCTCAGTTTCAGGTTTTAGATTTTAATCCAGGGCCAGTTTCAGTCTTATTTTAATTGAAAGCTTTCATTTGATCTATGAAGCAATAAGATTCCAGCAGATAGAATTCATTGAAGGAAATAGCAAATAAATCCTATCATTGCAGAAAGCTAACATCTCTGAGCTATTAAGAGAAATCATTCATAGGATCATGTCATCTGTTCAAAAACTGTTGAAGTTGTTTTCATTCAACGTAATTTTAAACCATCTAAGATTATTGGAAAAACATATTTGAATAAGTATTTAATTGTTCCTGTCTCTTCAGTAGTTACTGGTTACACGAGTGAGAATAGAACGAGCCCTGGCTTGCAGACATGAAACAAATTTGCCACCCAAGTCCTTCATGAGAAGGAAAAACACTTCAGGCCCAGGTGCCTGGCCTGAGTGTGATTACAGTAAAGGGTCTTTAAATGTGTGTGTGTGTGTTTTCTATAACCTTCCCTAAGTGATTATCTGACAGTGTCAACGGAGTCTCTCAGATCCACATTGCTTTGAGATGATTCCTACAGATTTCATGTAAGACTCAATTTTAGTATTTTTGCTAAAATTCATAGGACATATCTATAGGGGCTTTTCCTAAAAACATGTAAATATACATATACATATTCATAAAGAAACTAGCAGAATCAAAATCATAAGGGAAGCACGACACTTGGGAAAGGATCTGCTAATAGAATATGGTGTCTTTCTAATGAGCAAATATTGTGTTCAAAATGTTATGAAAAGATAAACTCACCTTCTTGTTCCACTTTTGTTTTTGCTATGTGGAGAAATTGTGCATTTTCTTAATATTATGGAATTGTACCTGCTGCAAACTAGCATTCTTGCTATTCTGTGTCTCAACATAGGCTTTTACCTGACAATTCTCTGGGTCCCTCTTTGTGGAGATCCTCCTATATTAAAACTGTAACAGTGTTATTGTTCCCCCATTTGCTAGCCTCCCTGTCCTTGGGATGGGGTAAGACAAGCAATGTAGGAAAGATGACTTTTGTTACTTAAAGGGGAAACAACTACTTTTAAAGTTTCTCTAGGTTCTTAAAGTTCCTACTAACTTTTGACTGGGTTATTCAACATCTCATTTTTCCAGATGGGTAAAATGTTTCCCAGATCTATCTGAGCCATTACAACCCTTAGGTAACCCCTCCATTCAGGTGTGTTGATATAGCCACTGTTACCATTATTGCTTAAGCTCCCATTTCCTGAGAATCAACAACATGTTTAGCACTGTGCCAGAAAATTTAGGTGTACCTCATATGCTCAGGGTAAGTAGGTGTCTATGTTCTCTAGAGTAGTCCACCATTTACCGTAATAGCTCAGTGTCTTTGAGAAATTACTTTCTGGGATTATTATTAGTAGTATTTTTTCATGTATAAATTCTTCTAGTATCATCAACCTTATAGGTGTGTGTGTTTTGTATTGGAAGTTCATAGCCCATTACCTGAAACATGGTAAGCTCTTAGTTAAGGGTTTCCTATGATAATCGTTGCTGTTCGTTTCCCCTTTTATAGGAAGAAAGGAGCAATGCAGGTAAATCATTTAATAAGAGCTATAGTCAAAAATCAAATCCAGAGGAGATTATGGGAAGATGGTAGAGTAAGAAGCACCGATTCAGAACTGTTACACTGGCAGAATCTGTCCCATGTAACAATTTTCTAGAGTCTATTAAAGGCTTTCAACTTCCAAGGGAAAGGTTGGATAGTTAATCATAACTAATCTCACTCAAAGCCAACTTTTAACTAGGCAGCAGCTACTCATCACCCATATCTCTAGGGTTGGCAGCTGTGAACATATTTTTGGGACAACTTGAGCACAGCTTTCAGGGGCCAGGGTGGTCAATAAAGATTTTGTTCTACAAATATCAAGGATCCATGTTCTGATTGCTAATTGCTACTTCTGCTAAATGCTGCTTCTGATCAAGGAGATAGAGACAAAGAGGCAGGCAGCCATTCTTGTGGCACTTCTGTGTGTTAGGTTAAAATGTCCAGTTTTCAACAACAAAAACACTAAACAAAAAACACAGTACTGCCAATTATAAGGAGGAGGGAGGAATGACCAACTATCCCAGAGAAATACTTGATGGCAGATCTACTAAACAAGGACTTTAAAACAGTTTCCTTAAATAAATACTCAAAGAACAAATGACAAACATAGAGAAAGTAAAATTATGAATAAGATAGAAATATTAAATATAAAACCTATAGGAAATGATGGAGCTGAAAAGTACAGTAAGTGAAATGAGAAATTCACTAGAGGGATTCAAAGGCAGATTCAAGCAGAAGAGTTGGTGAACTTCATAATTTCAATTGTCCTATCTTCAAGTTTGAAGAACAAATCTCTATTTGAGATAGATGAAAAGGTTGAAGACCAGGAGAACCTACAGGACCTATGGAACACCATAAAGTAGACACATGTATTGTAGATGTTCTAAAAGAAAGGAAGAGGCAGAGGAAATATTTGAAGCAATAGTGGCTGATAATTTCATGAATTTGGGAGCTGTGAATATAAATATCCAAGAAATTCAACTAACTACAAGTAGGATAAACTAAAGGACAGCCACATTGGATTCTATAAAATTAAACTACTGAAAGACAAGAATAATTTTGCAAGCAGCAAGTAAAGTGAGACTCATCACACAAAAGGGATCCCCAGTAAGAATATCAGCAGATTACTTGTTAGAAACCTTGGAGGCTAGAAGGCAGTGGACTTAAATATTTAATGTACTAAAAGAAATAACAATAAATTATCCTGTATTTGGCAAAACTGTTCTTTAAAAGTGAGGCAGGAATTAGGACATTCCCAGATAAAGAGAAGATGAGAGTTGGTTACTGCTAGATTTGCATAGTGAGAAATGCCAGACAGTCCTGAAGGTTGGAATGAAGATACCAGTCACTGCACATGGGTTCAAGTAAGGGGATACATGGGCTGCTATAAAAGCCAGTATCATAACTCTGGTTTGTGAACCTAAATTTTGTTTTCCTACCGTATTTAAAAGACTGATGTATTCCAAAATTTTTTGATGTTCAATGTATAAAAATATAATATTTTGATAAATTTAAGGGACTGGGATAAATTTGTAAAGGAGCAGCACTTTGTATGTTATTGAAGTTAAAATACTATAAATTTCAAATGACAGCATTATACTTTCAGGACATGTAATGTAATCCCAATGGTAAGCACAAAGAAAACAGCTATAGAATGTACACACACAAAATTAAAATACTTCACTACAAAAAATCAAACACAAACCACCATCTTACAGGGAATAAGAAAAAGTTACAAAGATTTTTTTAAAAAAGTGGCAAAAGTTTCTTATCAGTAAATAATTTCATGTAAATGGATTATCCTTTCTGATCAAGAACAGAGATTGGTAGGATGGATTAAAAAAAAATTCAACTATATGCTATATTGAGTCACTTTAGATCCAAAGACACAAATAGGTTGAAAGTAAAAGTAGGGGAATATCTAACTTAATCATTTTAATGCTGATGGACATGTGGATAGTCGTTTCTCAGTTTTTTATATCTGTGTGTGCATGCTGTAACAAATGTTGCTATATTTCAATGTTTGCGTTTTCCTTAACATTCTTGATGTGCTTATGTCTAAGTGTGAACTTGCTAGGCCTTCATATATGCTGTTGTTAAGCTTCATTAGATAGTCTTGAGTTGTGTGCCAAAGTGTCTGTGCCAATTTAACTCACCAGCAGTGTATATTTAGTGCTCTAGTTTATTCACATTCTTAGTGGTATTTCATAGTCAAAAGTTATCTTTTCATTTAAGCTTTCATGTTTAATTTACACTTCTATGATATCTACAGTTAAGTATCTCTTCATTAATTTAATAGCTATTTTAGTATCCTTTTTCATAAAGAGCTAAATCTGTAAACTTTCTACCAGGTTTTATGACTTACTGATATGTAGATGTCCCTCATATATTCTAAATATAACACCTTTGTCAGATATATTTAAACAATTAGTAGTTAGTCTTTTACTCCTAATAATATGTTGTGAAGAATGCAAGTTTTTGTTTTGCTAAATTTGGATTTACCAATTTTCCTTTAGTTTTTGTGTCCTGTTGGAGAGATTTACTCACTCTACAATCAAAATGATGTCTTTTAGTTTTCTTTAAAAAATATTTTTTACTACTTTCCATTCATATTTAGATCTGACATCTGTTTGGAATTTTAAGTGAGATAAGGATCTAGATATAATTCTTAAAAACCTAACATGTCTAACTGAGAAGACCATCTTCTCCCCACTATACATCATTTCGGTGATACCAGATAAATTTATAGTCCTTCCTAGATTCTGTATATTTCGTTGTGTATCTGTCATTTACTAGGATCATGACATACTACCATAGCTTTGAACTAAGTTTTTGGTACTCTATATTTGCTTTCTTCAACATTTCCATTGGTAATCTTGGGTCTTTGAATTTCCACTTGAACTTTGGAATTAACTTGACAATTTCTACAATAACTAACATGCACACATAAATTGCTGAGATTTTAACAGGGATGCACTGAATATAAGGGTTGACTTGAGGATAACTTCTATCTGTATGTAACTGTTACATACATATAGTTGTATATAGAAATAAAATTGATTGTAGACTATTGAATGGACCATGTATTCTGTAACTTTATGACATACACCAATTAATATTAAGGCTTTACCTGAATATTAGTTTGGTTCAGATAAGTAGACTTGTCTTTTAGACATAATAGTGCAGTTTTTTTTCAACTTCATAAGATATTAGTGTTTGTTTTACTTGCTAATACTCAGTATAATATTAAACAAAAATTGTAATAATAGACTTTGTGTTGTCTACTCTCAAGAGGGAAACCTTTCGATATTTCAATATTGAGAATAATGAAAGATAATGTACAAAGTGGCAGCAACCAAGTCTAGTTGTCAGTGTGGGGGTAGAAAACTATGTTTTTCCTACCATTCAACTTTTTTTCTTACTCGTGTTTCTCTCTCTCTTTTTGTTTTTTGTTTTTTATTTTTTATGAAACACTCTGAGCCTGTGCCGTGAGTATTCGTGCTATTGGTAGACCTGTGATTCTTTTTCCCTGAAATAAAGTCACCTATCCAGGTAATATGGAGAGATAATATGAAACGGTATTCACATCCAGATGATGTGTAATCACTGCAAGGAAGTCATGGCTGAGTTCAAATTTTTTTCCTACACAAATTGATGCCCAAGAAAATAGATATTTCTCTTATGTCTTTCACTGGCCATCCCTGGGCCCACAGGAATAAACCACTTCACCTCAAACACTTCTTCACCCTGTTCTATGCCCACTGCTTTGGATCTCCTAGGGTCCTCTTTTTCTCCACTTGGTGTGAAATTTGCATAAATTTTCCAGCTCAGTGGCTTTCAGGATTTTTGGGGGGGCTCTTTCAAGTAGGTATGACACCTCTATTTTTCTGGATTCTTTGAAATGTGAAGGAATTCATGTCTTCAAGTCCCATATCTTTACCTCTCAAACCTTGAACAGATTCTGTCCTAGAATCCTCTGCTCTACTATAAAACATCTCCGGGTCCAGTTTTTGTCTCATTCAGGCCAACAATTGGTCCCATTAATAGAATTCAAGTAAAATATAAAAGCTAAGAAACATGTGCATAATTTACATTTTGAGTAGAGGAAGATTAGCAAGTGATCTTTAAAATTCTATTTCCTCACAGTTTGCCATTGTTCAACTCAGAAGGCAAAGCCGCAGGGTCTCTTAATATTGTGGTAATTAATACTCAATGTGTGATGTCTTACTTTATTCAATTTATACTTAGTATGCCTTGCCAAATGCAATAAAGAGAAAATTTAAAAAGGCAAGAAGGCATAAATTATTAAGCTTTCTTCCCCCTGAAGCATGATTTTAAATAATACCCAGTGCAATGTCATCTAGGGCATTTGGAGATTACACAGTTGAATATTTTGGCTGAGGTTCATTGCACAGGCAGGGGTAATGCAAGTTAGATGTATCTTTCTTTGACTATGAATATATGGGTGCACAAGGAAAGATGTCAGATGCCTTTCATCTGTCCCAAGAGAGTTTGGTTGGTGAGAAATGTCTGAAGAGCAGTAATGGTAGGTACTAGGGGTTATACTTGCCCTCAATCTCAAGCAGGCTGCCAAGTGGATTTCTTGAAAGTAGCATCTAGGGAAGAGAACTAGTAGCTTAGGCCTTCAATTCCCTCAAGCTCCATGATTAAGAAGGAAATTAATCTGTCTTGGAGACCATCTGTGCTTGTCTGGATTTCCTTATCAATACTATGGCTTCTATTTGGATGGTTTCTAGATATATTTTTCTGGGAATATTACTACTTTTCCTGTGGAGAGGGGAAGCAACACAGAGTAGAAGGCACTAGCATGAAAAACAGGTAAGGGAGAAAGGATAACCAGAGAACAAGGAGAGTATATCTATTACCAAGATTCCTAAAAATAAGGAGAAAAGATATAGACAATGGTAGAGGTAAAGTGATGCTATTCTCTGCAGAGATCAGATGGTAAGAAAAGGAAAAGGGAAGCTGGCATTTTTTCCTATACTAAGAAATGGGAGAGCACATAGAACAGGGAAAAATTGACTTTTTATCCAAGTTTAGATTCTAATAATAAAAACTAGATTTGGGCTTCCACACATCATCTTTATGTGTCTGATTTGAACTGGCACAGAGCAATTGACATGGTAAGGGAAATGAATGGGATTAGCCTAGTGATTATTTCAGAAAATGGACAGGCTTCTCAACTATGTAAGAAAGAGAACTTCTTGGTCATTACCTTAGTTTTCCACAATTCCTTGCACTTCCATACTTACCATCTCAGGCAAGATACTTGATACACCATTTTGATCAATCAAATCATTGTGCATTAATTTATTTTTTATTCATTTTCCCTCTGCTATATATGTAGACCTGAAATAATTCTAAAAAGGAAAACAAAGTTTTAGACTTAAAAAATTTATGCGATTTGTATAAGTAAAATAAGAAGCACATAAACAAAAACTGTGATCCTGGTACATCCTTATTCAGATTAATTGGAGAAGGGTTTAGTAAGGAATTGGGCCTTGAGAAATGTGAAGAACTTGGATATATGAAGAGAAGTGGAGGAGGAATATGAGCCTGAGTAAAGTTCTGGTGTTTTAGGGAGAAATACTCTATGTGTAGAACCATTCTGGCTCAATCAGGATATTCATAAAAACACCTCCAGTTACCTGAGCCCTAAACCACCTCTCACTTATACATGTTTTGACAACCCCTAAAGTTTTAGATTATTGATTTATATGCTACTAGCAAAATTATAGATAACTTGGGGTCATTAATTATGATTTTTAACTTTTTTTAATCCCTAAGTGGTAATGTGATGAGAAGGATTAACTTTTAACTTCCTATTGTACATTACATTCCTAGTATTTATTAATCTTATAACTGGAAGTTTGTACCTGGTGACCATTTTCCTCTAATTCTTCCTCCCCATCTGCTTCTGGTAATTACAGCTCTGATCTTTTTTCTAGAAGTTGTTTAGATTCCACATATAAAGAAATATTGTATGATTTCACTTACAAGTCTGATACATTTCACATGAAATAATGCCTGAGCAGTCTATTCATGTCCTTGCACATAGTAGGATATGCTAATTTTCTTGGCTACATAATACTCTAGTGTGTATCTGTGTGTGTGTGTGTGGACGCACGTGTGCATGTGTGTGTGCGTGCCACTACTTTTTAATTTATCCATCAGTGGACACTTGGGTTGTTTCCATGTCTTGGCTATTGTAGATAATGGTGCTATGAACATGGGGGTACAGATATCTTTTTGACTTAGTGTTTTCAATTCTTATGGATATATTCCCATAATTAGAAGTACTGAATTATATGGTATTTTTATTTTTAAGTTTTTGAGCATTCTCCAAACTGTTCTTCAAAGTGTTTACCAATTTACACAATACACATTTTACAACAGTGCACAAGGATTCCCTTTTATCCACATTCATGCCAGAATTTTTCTCCTGTCTTTTTGATGATGGACATTCTCACAGGCATGAAGTGATATCTTATTGTGGTTTTAATTTGTATTTCCATCATGACTAGTGATATTACACATCTTTTCATATATCTGTGGGCCTTTCATATATTTTTTTTAGAGAGAAGTCTATTCAGGCCCTTTACCCATTTTTTAATTGGGTTGTGTCTTTTTGCTATTAAGTTGTAGGAATTTCTTAAATATTTTTGATACTCCTTTATCATATATATGCAACTGTTTTCCATTCCATAGGTTTTCTTACTTTGTTTCTTTTGCTACACAAGTGCTTTTTTAGTTTGATGTAGCCATACTTGTTTGTTTTTGATTTTGTTGTTTGTGTTTTAGGTGTCATAACCAAAAAATTGTTACCAAGACTCACATCTAGGAGCTTTATCCCTTTGTTCTAGGAGTTAAATGGTTTCAGGTTTTACATTTAAATACTTAATTATTTTGAATTAATTTTTGTAAGTCATATAACATAGGGGTCAGTCATTATTTTACATGTGAATATCCAATTATCCTGGCACCATTTATGAAAAGACTCCTTTGAGTATTCTTGCCTCCCTTGTCAAATATTGGTTGCCTGAACATACTTGAATCTATTTCTGGGCCCCAGAGCCAGTTTCGTTGGTCTATGTATTTTTATCACTATCCTACTGTTTTGATTACTATAGCTTCATAATATGGCTTAAAATCTGAAAGTGTGATGCTTCCTGCTTTGTTCTTTCTCAGAATTTCTTTGGCCTTTTTTGGGGCCTTTTTTGGTTACATGTAAATATTAGAAGGTGGGTTTTTTTTCCCCTGGTTAAAAACAAAAAGAAACAGACAAAAAACAAAACAAACAAAACCTTAATAGGAATTGCATTGAATCTGTAGACAGCATTTGGTAGTACTGACATTTTAACAATATTTCTTCTAATCCATAAACACAAGATACCTTTTAATTTATGTCTTCTTGAATTTGTTTCCTCAGTGTCTTGAACTTTTTGGAATGGAGATCTTTTACTTCCATTACCTCCTAAGCATTTCATTGTTTCTTGATGCTATTGTAAATGGGATTAATTTCTTTTTCAGAAAATTCACTGTTAGTGATAGAAATGCTAATCTTTATAAACTTTGTATACTGCAACTTTACCAAATTCATTGATTAGATCTAATAGTCTTTATGGTTTTCTATATATGATCATGTCATCTGCAAATAGAAACAATTCTACTTCTTCCTTTCCAATACTGATGCCTTGTCTTTTTTCTTGCCTGACTTCTCTATCTAAGACTCCCACTACTATATTGTATAGGAGTGAGGAGAATGGGCACCCTTTCCTTGTTACTGATCCTAGAAGAAAAGCTTTCAACTTTTCACAGTTGAGTATGATCTAACCTGTGGGATTGTGATATATGGTCTTCATTATGTTGAGATATTTCTCTTTTGTGTAAGAGTTATTAATCATAAATGGATGCTGAATTTTATCAAATGCTTCTTCGTATATTGAGATGATAGTATGATTCTTTCTATTAATGTGATGTGTCATATTGATTTGTACATGTTGAATCATCCTTGCATCCCAGGAATAAATCCCACTTGATCATGGCAAATGATCCTTTTAATGTGCTGCTGAATTCAGTTTGCTAATACTGAGAATTTTGCATTATATTTATCAAGGATATTGGGTGATTGTTTTCTATTCTAGCAGTGTCCCTTTCTGATTTTAGTATCAGGATAATTGTTGACCTCATAAAATGAGTTTGGGAGTGTTCCTACCTCTTAGATATTTTGGAAGAGTTTGAGAGGAATTGGTGTTAAGTCTCTGAATGTTTGGTAAAAGATCAGTAAAATCATCTGGTTCACGGTTTTGCTTCATTGGGAGATTTTAAATTATTGATTCAATCTACTTACTACTAACTGATCTATTCATATGATCTATTTCTTCCTGATTCAGTATTGGTAGATTGAATGTTTCTAAGAATTTTTCCTTAAATCTAGATTCTTCAGTTTGGTGGTATATAGTTATTCATTATAGCCTCTTATGATCGGTTGTATTTCTGTGGTATTTGTAGTTATGTCTCCTTTTTCATGTGTAGCTTTGTTGATTTGGGTTTCCTTTTTTCCCTTGGTTAGTTTAGCTAATGGTTTGTCAACTGTGTTAAATTTTTCACAGAACCAAATATCAGTTATTTTTTTCTACTTTTCTGTTCTATTTCACTTCTCTTCTAATCTACATTATTTTTTCTGCTAAATTTGGGCAAAGATTATCCTGTTTAAGGTATAAAGACATTTATTTGGGGTATTTCTTTTTAATGTGCACAATTATTGCTATAAACTTCCCTGTTAGAACTGCTTTTGCTGCATCTCAAAAGCTGGTATATTATGTTTCAATTTTCATTTAAGAAGGCTTATTTCTTTTAATGTATTCTTTCACCCATTGGTTGTTCAGGAGATCATTATTTTCCATGTGTTTATGAATTTTCTAGTTTTCTTCTAGTTGATTTCTAACTTCATGCCATTGTGGTCAGAGAATATATTTGATAGGATTTCATTCTTGAATTTCCTAAAACTTGCTTTGAGGCCTAACATGGTTTATCCTAGAATATGATCTATGTGCACTTGAAAAAAATGTGTAATCTGCTGTCATTGGGTAGAATGTTCTGTACATGTTAGGTCCATTTATTCTACAGTGTTGTTCAGATATGTTTCCAATTGATTAACTCTCTGGATGATGGGTTCGTTAACGTAAGTGGGGTACTAAAATCCTCGACTGTTATTGTTATTATATTCATTTTTCCTTTTAGCTCTTACTTTTCACCTTGCATATTTAGGTACTCTAATGTTGGGCATATAAATAGTTACAATTGTTATATCTTCTTGATGGATTGATTCCCTTATCATTATGAATGGCCTTTTTGCTGCTTTTTACCATCTTTAATTCAGTCTATTTTATCTGTTGTAACTCTCCCTTTTGTTTTGTTTTCCATTTTCTTGAAGTGACTTTTTTCCATCCCTCTTCAGTATTAGTCAATGTAGGAATCTGTTTTTGTTGTTGTTAATTTAATTTTATTTTTATTTATTATGTTATGTTAGTGATCATACAGTACATCATTAGTTCTTGATGTAGTGTCCCATGATTCTTTGTTTGCATATAACACCCAGTGCTCCATGCGATACCTGCCCTCCTTAATACTCATCCCCCCATCCACTCCCCTCTAAAACCCTCAGTTTGTTTCTCAGTAGTCCATAGTCTCTCATGGTTCATCTCCCTCTCCGATTCCCCCCCCCTTCATTTTTCCCTTCCTTCTCCTAATGTCCTCCATGCTATTCCTTATGTTCCACAAATTAGTGAAACCATATAATTGACTTTCTCTGCTTGACTTATTTCGCTTAGCATAATCTCCTCCAGTCCCATGCATGTTGATGTGAAAGTTGGGTATTCATCCTTTCTGATAGCTGAGCCACATTCCATTGTATATATCGACCACATCTTCTTTATCCATTCATCTGTTGGAGGGCATCTTGGCTCCTTCCACAGTTTGGCTATTATGGACATTGCTGCTATGAACATTGGGTGCATTTGGACTTTCTTTGCACTACATCTGTATCTTTGGGGTAAATACCCAGTAGTGCAATTGCTGGGTCATAGGGTAGTTCTATTTTTAACTTTTTGAGGAACCTCCAAACTGTTTTCCAAAATTGCTGTACCAACTTACATTCCCACCAACAGTGTAAGAGGGTTCCCCTTTCTCCACAATCTCTCCAACATTTGTTGTTGTTTAAAATCCATTCAGCTATTTTATGCTGTTTGGAGAATTTAATTGGACTACATTTAAAGTAACTGTTGATAGGTAAGGACTTAATATTGCCAATTTGCTAATTGTTCCTTGTTGTTATATAGATCTATTGTTCTTTGTATCTTATTCTGCATTTTTTTTATTCCCCCATATTTTGATGTTTTTAGTATTAGTAGGACCTCTTTATCATGTTCTTTTATATAATTACTACAGGCTTTTCCCTTGTTACCATGAAGTTTATATAAAATATTTTTAAATCATAATACCCTATTTTAAGCTGATACCAACTTCAATAGAATTCCTAAACTTTACACTTTTATTTCCCCTCCTCCTTAGAATTTAGATTATTACTGTTATAGTTCATGTTTTTTTATATTGTATAATAAGTTTTGTGGCTATGGTATTTTTTACTACATTTTTAAAAAACTTTTATTTTATTTTTTTAATTTTATTTTATTATGTTATGTTAGTCACCATACATTACATCATTAGTTTTTGATGTAGTGTTCCATGATTCACTGTTTATGTATAACACCCAGTGCTCATTCAATACATGCCCTCTTTAATACACATCAGACTAACCCACCCCCCACCCCCCTCCCCTCTAGAACCCTCAGTTTGTTTCTCAGAGTCCATAGTCTCTCATGGTTCGTCTCCCCCCCACCCCGATTCCCTCTTCATTTTTCCCTTCCTACTATCTTCTTTCTTTTAACATATAATGTATTATTTGTTTCAGAGGTACAGGTCTGTGATTCAACAGTCCTACACAATTCACAGCGTTCACCATAGTTTAAAAACCTTTAAACTAGAGTTTTAAGTGAATTGTGCATCACTATTACCAAATTACAGAATCTAACTTTGACTATATATTTATCATTACCAAGGCATTTTACACTACTTTTTTGTGTTTTCATGATAATTAGCATTCTTATACTTCTACTCAAAGAACTACTTTTGACATTTCTTGTAAGGCAGGTCTAGTGATAACACATTCCCTCAACTTTTTCTTAAGATTTTATCCCTCCATTTCTGAAGGATGGCTTCACAGTTACAGGATTCTTATCCATTCTTCCCCGCCCCCCCAATATTTCAGATATGTCTTCCCATTCTTTCCTGGCCTGAATTGTGTCTGTTGAGAAAACTATCACTAGTTTTATGAGTGTTCTTTGTATATAACTTTTCTCTTTTGCAGTTTTTAGGATTCTTTGTCTTTGACTTTTGATAATTATATCTTAGTAGTGCAGCCCTATTCACATTCAACCTACTTGGGGTCTTTTGGTCTTCATGGATTGGGAGGTCCATTTCTCTTCCCTGGTTGAGGACGTTTTCAGCTGTCCTATAAATATACTTCCTGTCCCTTTCTCTTTCTGGAATTATCACCCTATGAATGTTTGTTTTCATTGTGTCCTATAAGGCTAGTTGGCTTTCTTCATTTTTTGATATTCTTTTCTCTTTTTGTTCCTCTGATTGGTTGAGTTCTGATATCCTCTCCTCCAGGGTACTGATTCTCTTTTTTGCATGGTCAAGACTGCTTTTGAAACTATTGAATTCTTCAATCATTTTTTTCAGCTCTAGAATATTTTATTTTTTGATGGTTTCTATTTCTTTGTCTAACTTGTTTGTTCATGCATTATTTTCCTAATTGAGTATAGTTGTCTGTGTTCTTAGTTCATTAAGAAGATTCTTTAAGAGGAGTATTCTGAATTCTTTGACAGTTCATAGATTTCCATTTCTTCAAGATCTTTATTAGTTTCATATATTGTCACATTTTTTAATTTTTGATTCCTTACATCATATCTATGCATTTGAGTAATTAGGTTCCTTTTCCAGACTTCATAGGTTTGCTTTGGAAGAGCTAGATCTTCCCCAGTCTACTCAGTTTGGATTTTTGGTTGTGTCTGCTGATAATGTCCTTGGGCAGGTGAGGCCTGCTATTGTCTAATTTGGGGTGAGGCAACTGTTTGAGTTCTGAGGTCAGGCATGGGGGTGGTGCTGGTTTGGTTCCCCACCTAAGTTGGGCTCCACCATTACCTGGATTCTCTGGCCAGGCATACTAAATAGTGAGGACTTGGTATCTTATTCAGTAATCTATGGGGTTATGAATTAGTTTCCCTGACCTGGCATGGCATCAGAACAGGGCCCAGGGCTTATACAACTCATTGTTTAGGGACCCAAATTAGGCAAGAGTATAACTGAATTTCCTGGTTGGTGAGTGCATCAGTGTTGCTCTGCAGATGGAGAAAACCATAGTCTATTCTTCAAGTACCACTGCATATATGACTGCTGGATGGACTACATAGCTTCCCTTAAATTCTGGTTAGGTTCCCTGGTCAGGCAGGCTGGAGGCTATATGCAGCAATGATCAGGACTACCAATTAGTCTAGGTGCCTGTGGAAAATTGGGAGAAGCTACTCTAAAGGTAACTTAAGTTTTATTTGTTTTCTTAATTCAGGCTGACTTGAACCCTAAATTCCATGGTTGAGCAGGTTCATTGGTTTGCCTGCCTTTGTCTCCAATGCCAATGGCTTTTACATCTTCCAGGCATTCTATCCAGCCCTTCTGGTCAGATTTTTCCAGGTGACACTCTCCATAGTAGGTGGGTTGTGACTCAGCTCCTTGCCTGGGTGTGGACAAACTAGGATCTAGGGCCACTAAAAATCCTCATTTGATGATTGAAATCAGACAGATTTGCAACCACTTGTTTCCCTGGTAAGAGTGCCTCACTGACTTGGTTCTGAAGTGAGTAAAGCCACTGGTTGGGATTACTACTTGGGCATTACACATAAATTTAATTCTACCAAGACCTGTGTGCTACTTGTTACAGGACTTCCTTCCCTTCTCCTTCACAGTCAGATTTCCAGTGGTTGAGTCCTACACATTCCCCTGCAGTCCCTTTGGGGTGAGCTCAGAGTGAAGGCTTCCACAAAGTGACCCGCAATACTGGGGGTAGGAGGCTGTCCCTCTTGGTTATTTTCCCACTGGGGAAATGAGGCAGAGAGGGACCTCTCCACATGGTTCTGCACTGGCTTGGGGGTAGGGGCAATGTGGTCATTGTGTAAATATTTCTCTTATCTATCTAAGGCAGTCTTTCTTGGATTCTGGTGAGGGAGGTGCATCAGCTTCACCCCCATCTTCTAGGATTTTTTCAGTGTTGTTTTGACTAAATATTCTTACATGGTGGGTGCAAAGTTAATACTGACCTATGTCTCTATCCTATGTCACTCTCCTTGAATTAGTTCTTACTGTTAACGACATTCAATGTCCCCACTACATCTTCAGGGTACATATGTGAGAGGAGGATTAGAGGAACTTGAAACAGCCAGTTTGTCATACTTTAAAATATGAATATTTGTCATAGAAATTATTTGTCCAAGAAAATATTTAAAATTTTGGTGATTGTAGCATTCCTTATAATAGGAAATAACAAAAATTACCCCCAAATAAAAGAATAACTAAATGATGGTATGTCAGTATAATAGAATATTACACAACTGTCAAAAAGCATGAGGTTGAACTATATAACATAAAAATTAATAATACCATTACATAAAAATGGAAATTTATGGAACAATATAAACAATCTGAAACCATTTCCTAAATTCTTAAGTAACACTATATACATGGGGCACCTGGGTGGCTCAGTTGGTTAAGCATCCAACTCTTGGTTTCAGCTCAGGTCATGGGATAGAGCCCCATGTCTGGCTCCAAGCTCAGTGCAGAGTCTGCTTCAGATTCTTTCTCTCTCACCCTCAGGCCCTCCCCACTCATGCCTTCTCTCTCTCTCTCTCTCTCAAATAGATCTTTTTAAAAAAGTAATACTGTATACATAAATATATGCATCTCTATGTGTAGAAATGTACCTGGAAGGATGAGTATCAAAATGATGAATACCTCTGAGAAGGCTCCAGAATTGAGTGGATAAAAGCATAGGTAAAGGTGAATTAAGTCATTATGATATATAAAAATAATGCAAAGAAAATAATAATCCATATGTCAACTCTAAGAATTAGCCAGTATAACATCTTGTATATTTGTTCTATTTTAATTCTTTGGTTAAAAGTTATATGCTCATTATGAAGATTTCAAATAATGATGAAAAGTGTCAAAGTGAAATTTCAAATTAAAATAAACTAATCTCTATATTAGGTAAGCATGATTTCAGACAAATCTCTAAGTGTATAAGTATATAGATACATATTCTAAAAGATCTGAGATAACATTTTATTTTTAAAAAAATATTAAAATGCATTAAATGCAAGTTCACTGAAACCATAAGGAAAACAAACTGGAGCAATTGCTGAATTTTAAATACATGTTTCCTTATCACAAGATGTGCCACTCTGTAATATATTCATTTAAGGTTAAGAAAAAGTTATTAAACAGAAGGATGAAACCATTATGTGTTTCTTTAACCTCCTGTTTTAAGATAATTTTCATTGATTTCCTGCTATGCATGATAAAAGTAGCAGGCTTTTGTCATTAGCTCTTATAATAATTTCCTTCTACCTCCTGATTTTTGCTTATTATGCTAATATTTTTACACTAAGATTTTTAATATTTTGTTCTGTAACCATTAATTTGCAGTTTAGTTTTGAATCTAAATCTGAATGGGTTCACTTCTCACCATCAATTTCCTCCTTAAAATCAGTTTCTCAAAAAAAACCCAAAACCCAAAAAACAGTCAGTTTCTCAATTCCTGAGTTCTTCATTTGGATTGGCCAACTTTAGATGACAAATTTTGTAGTTCTTTTTTTTTTCCCCCCCAAAATGGGTTTATGGGCATTTTATTCTCTGAGGCCATGTTTGGCATTGAATACTGATATAGGGAAGTCTGAAATAAACCTTAACTAACATATGTCTGTAGAAAACTTGCCTTTTCTGCCTGTATAACAAACTTATGTTATTATTGCAGTTCAGTAGTTTAACTGAACTGAGTTAGAATTACATGCTGTAACATCAAATTTTTATGATATATTAGGTCTCTTCAATATTCAGCCTTTAAAATTTTTAAATACTTTTTAAAATCTTCTTCTTCAACTTTTTGATGTCTGACACCAAATTTTCTTATCTGAGATTATCTTTTTAAATTAACTTCTAATTTTATAATTTCTATCTATATATTTTATTTCGACTTCTATGATAATTTTTTAGGAGTAAATATATTATTCTATGTTGTTTTCTAATTCAGTGATCAATTCTACCTTGGGACTGAACTTGTGACCTTGAGTTTGTACTGTTTTCCCTTTATCTACTTGTGTTGTCTTTTCCTTTGGCCTTTTTAAAGTCCTATTTTATTAAACTGAAGGTCTTTGTTGGTCAATCTATAGTGGGAGGTGTTGAGAGCTTATGAAAAAAAAAATCTCTTCCTGAAACAAAATTTCTCCACAGTGGTACAAGAGGCAATAACAACAACAACAATAAAGCAAAACACAATTTTATTACTGAATAAGCATTAAACCAGAATGTGATAAGCTTCACAGGCAATGCACTAAGATGTTGCAAAAACAGAACAAACCTTACCTTTGCAGTTAGCCAAGCAGATACAATCTATTACATACATCATCTCAAGATAATAGCTAGTCCTCAAGAGGCCTCATTTGTCACACATAGTTCACCTGGTAATTGAGATGGCCATCTGTTTGCTAATTGGTTTTGTCCAAAGGAAAAATAAACTTGCCCTATATTTACGATAGGCAGTAGTTCTGCAACTTAGGATGAGCCATCTGTTGAATTTAGGCTCCTACCCTCCTACAGAAATTGGTGCTATCTTCTTTGATGGTTACATTTCAAAGAGACGGTTCCAGATGCCTGAGAAAGACATTCCCTGCTCCTAAACATGGACAAGGGGCTTATTTTTTTTTTTTTAAGTCTGATTCACTCTGATTTTTAAGAACACTTACAAACATTTCAAAGAGAGAAAGAACTTACATATTTTCTAAAGTAAATGCTCTAAGAAAAGGAGAGAGGAAATTTCCTGCCTTATTTTCAGGAGACAATTAAATCTCTTTTCTAATGTGTATTTGCTCTTACATAAGCACTTGTGAGAAATACCCTTGTTTGTTGAATTATATTTTCTTCAAAGTCTGATCCTTCACTTTGTCATAGTTTTCTACTTATCCACTTAGTTTTGTTTTTTGTTTTGTCTGTGATTGGGTGGGGCAATTCTTGCTCATTTTATTTTATAGTCCTGGAATCTTGACTCTTCTGTAGTGAATCAGCCTTGTTTTTGTCTGTTTCAAAACTCCTCATGGTAGCTGTGAGAATTTCTACAAGTTCTCATTCAAAAGAGGAAAACTATAATAATACTTCTTGTGCATCTCTGAAATGAATGCTCTAGTAAGAATATTTAGACTTATGTTCCTATCAGCATAGCTGCTGTGATGTTTGTGGGAGCTGGGGTAATTGGGGTTGGGATGGGGATAGGTAGAAGTTAGAAGCATAAAGTTAAGTATCCACTTGTCCTATTCTTTATCTTGTTTCCTAGGATGTTTGGTGTCGTCTTCCCAGTGGGAACACATTTTTATAATTGATAACCCAGAAGAAATGCTTCCTCATGTTCAAAGAATCCCCACATAGGCTACTGTGACCCCATTTCCAATTGTACCTGGTGCTATAGGTGGTTTTGTATGTAGAATGTATTGACATTTCATCTTTTATTCTGGGGGCTAGGGTGTATTACAATTTTCTCATTTTTTGAAGGGGCATTGTCTGGCCTCTGTTTGTCACCCAAACACTAGGTCTCTAATAAATTTTGTTTTCTGTGTTATTCAGAGTCTGTTAGAAGCTATAGAGATACCAGAGTTAAGAAGACAGCTATGGATTCTCTCCTGTGTACAATAGGATAAAAATATCTAACTTTTACCAGTTTTTGCCATGGTCCCCCTCAAAGCTAATCACTTAATATCCATTTGTGTACTTAGCACTAGTGAAAACTTCCTAAGGTGAATTTTTTAATTATTTTACAGAGGAGACAGTGAAGCTTAAATTAAGTAACTGATGGTCACAAGATTGGTGGAGATAGCATTTAAACCCAGTTTTCTTCAACCATAAAGACCCTTTACTAACCACTCTGCGTTATTGTTTGCTTCTAGAGTTCTTGTGGTGTATCAGTTATAAAATGTTTTGTGATTGTGTTAAATGTAAAACAGCCTATTATTTTATTCTATTCAAGCCCTCACACTACAACTTATTACCTGTGCAATATTTCCTGTCATAGAAATCTCTGAGCCTTAGGTATTCCATTTGTAAAATGAAGTCTCTGCTGAAATGTATCATGTTTCTTTAAAACTCAGATTTACCTACTTATTCACTTCACATTTAATAAAATTGTAGGACTCCCTCTCTGTACCAGGAAACTTTCTAGGTAAGAACAGACTAAACTAGAAAGACAGGGGCACGACTCTCGAATTCCAATGGGGCGTGACCTATTAAAAAAAAAGTAAAGAAAATTTTCATTGTAAGGAATATGAAGAATGTTTTAAGAAAAAGGAGACGGTGGTATTTGAAGAAATGATATTAGAACAGAAATTTGAATAAAGTGAGAGCCCTGCTAAGGTCTTCAGAAATAGCTTTCCAGGTTAAGTGAAGGTGCATTTAGAGGCCGTGACATGGGAAAGAATTTAGAGTGTTCCAGAAACAGTATGTTGAGTTGAGATCATGGGTAGAAATGGTTTGCAAATTATGCCCTCAGCAAAGCTTATTCTTATCTTTTATATTATACTTGGTTTTGTATTAAAGAAGCAGTTGGAAAATTCTTGATCTCTCCTGCAAGTTAGTAAGTCAGTGACCCAGTATGCTAGGAATTGGTATGCCTTTTAGACTTTGTATTAGATATTTGCTTATATTTTTAAACCCTAGTTTTATAGGAAATATCTTATTTCCCATACAACCTTCATCCTTATCACCATCTATATGGTTATCAATAATAAAGTAACTATTTTTAATCCTATGAACCTGCAGCCTGATCAGAGGTGTCTCTGACTCAGTCTGTGTTACCCCTTCCTCTCAACATACTTGGCACTGACTAAAAGTGGAACTGGTTTCTTTTTTTCCAATTGCTGTAGGATAAAAGACAAAGCTATGGAACTTTTTCCTGCTCCTTTCTACCATACGGGAATTGTACATGAAATAGGAATGGAATTTAAAAAAATAGTGGACCATAAACAAGTGATAAAGTACTGCTAATGCATTTTCAATCCCTGGTTTGATTTATTCCTGAAGTCTTGAAGTCTTCCCATCCTTGAATTATCTGAGACATACTGTATTATCATTGATTCCTTCCTTTTGACTAAGGTAGGTTCCATTGACTTTATTGTAACCAGAAGTGTACTACTGGTATTTCCCCATATACAATTTAATTGGATTCTAAAAATAGCCTTATATAAAAAGACATTATTGCCCTAACTTTATAAATGAGAAGCTGGAAACTTAGGAAGTTTAAGTACCTTAGATGAGATTGTATAACTAGTAAATTGAACATCTTCCTTCAGATCTGGGGCATAGAAAATCATGCAGAAGAAAGTGATGACCCCTATAGTGTATGAGGATTGCATTAATGATCTTACTTTTTATACCATGTTAAAAGACAGCACAGGGATTTAATTCACATGTTCCTAACGTGCAGAATTATGGTTGGGTTAAGGTACTGAGGAATGACTGCAAATGAGCACTGCCCATTATTGGCTCCTTACCTTACACTTGGCGATCCTTGATTTGAATGGTTTTCTAAGGCCAGTAGGTTAAAATTGAGCATCTTAGAAAAAGGTTGGTTTTGAAGAATAATGCCAACCATGCAGGTAGGGTAGAGGGGCAGAAAGACTGCATTAGAAAGAGACTTTGAGTCTTTTTAAATTCCCAGCCCTCATCTGGCTTGTATCCCAATTTAAGATTTGAAGGCCCATTACTTTCACCAACTTATTACCTATGAATTGACCTCTTTTGACATCTATTGTCTTCTTTTAATAAAAATGGGAAAAAATGCATTTCCCCCCCAAATATACCCATTCTATTGTGTATTGTATCGTACTGCAGCCTATTTAGAGACTTTTCTTCCTTGATTATACCTCAGTCTTTCATGTATCTTTAAATACTCCTATAAAAAATTAGTAATGAAACCTCTCTGGGTCTCATATTTCTATTAAGTCCTTATCGTGTTTTTCACTTCTCTTTATAGAGAACATACTCAAATGGCCTATACCTGTGGTTGCATTAATCATTTTCCATTAATTTTTTCATCCCATTATTCCATCCCGTGGTCACAAATATTTCTATTATGAAATTCCAGTTGACATAATCCCTATCTTAAACTCTGAATGGAATTTAACATTGCTGAATATTATCTCTTTCTTGAAATCCTTAGGTTTTTTGCCCAATTTTATTTCCCATTCATTCTTTTTTAGAGGGATTTATTATCAGGGTTCTCACTTTTTAAATTCGAAATAGTTTTTTTTTTTTCTTACTCTTTACACTCATTGGAATCACCTGCTCTACCCTGGCTTCTGTGACTATTTATATTCTGATGATTCCACATTCTGTGTTTCCATCTTAACTTATATCAATATCAAATATCTCCATTTTCAGCTGTGATACCACAAATCAAATCATTATATTCCCCCCACAGGAAATATCAATGCCATAAACAAAGGTGCATAAGTTCGAAAATGAGAAGTCATCCTTGACTCTTCCTTCCCATCCATTTTTTATACCCAAGAAAACCCCATGTTCCAACCTTGTGAGTATCTTCTTTTCCTCTCATTTCCCATTCAAGTGACATCTTGGGCACTATCTAAGTCTCTTCTTCGGAACTTAATCACTATTCCTCTAGCTTCCAGAAGTGTTGCTTGATGCTAGCTCCCATATGATCTCTCTAGTAATTGCACTCAGCCAAAGGGTACAGTCTCATCCAATGTTAAACTTGTTCTCAGGCACAGTCCTTTTCCTATGTCTGGTCAATGTGTGGTACAAAGTCACAGTGTTCTTGCCTCAGTTTGAAACTTCTCTGATAGGCCATTTCCAAGTTCAGAATTCTAACTTTAGAATTCCCTTTGGGATTAGTTGAGATCCCTATTTTAGCAGCATCATAGTTTTCTGTGCCCTTCTGCTCAAAGCCACTTTCCTCACCCAAGTTCTCCAATAAACCACTTGGAATATTACACTCTTTTTCAGAAACTGTTTTCTTATAAACCTAACTGTCACTCTTAATGTTTACCCCACTATGCTTTCTTGCTTGTTACCCTGACTCTACTCTTACTCTTCTAGTACATTCTCTACATGGTAGCTAAAGTGATCACACTAACATCCAACATGATGCTGCCAAATCCTTGCTAAAGACCATGCTAATAGATTTCAATTGCAGGAGAGATTTTAATGTCTTATACTTTATATTATAAATAATGTGAGATCAAGGATTATGCCTATCTTATAAACTTTTCCATCTCAAATACCTGACATAATAGGTCCTTAATATTTTTTATGTAAATAATTGTCTACCCTATGCTTGAACACCTTTATCAATGATTAATGAAAAGAACAAGTAGACTAGAAAATCTAAACCTTATTTCTACTCTGCCTTCAATTACTGCATGACCTTGAGCCACTCTGGATGAATTTTCTAACGAACAGAATTAGATTGCACAACTAGATGATTTCCAAGGAACCTACAAATATGACATCATGTAGTACTGTATGTCTAATAAATATGACATCATGTAGTACTGTATGTCTAATAAAAAACATGAAAAAAGTTTAAGCTGAGGAATAAATACAGTTCATGAAAGTGTGAGCTAAGTAGTGCTCTTAAATGCAAGCTTTTAGTATTAACATGTTTTTTAAACAATGAGAAAACTCTCCCCTACTTCTGTCCCCATCGCTCCTTATGTATTGAATTGGATATCTAGAATACATGGGCCAATTATGTGATTCTAGATATTGGCCAATTGTTCCCTGATAAAGCAAAGATTAGCTTGTAAACCTTAAGATATGCTTTGTTTTTCTGTAGAGTCACAACAGTCAAACCACATATTAGTATGTCGAAACCATCTTTCTTGCAAAGTCAATCAAAAAGTAAATGCTCACACATTTGAGGAAATGTGTCAATTTTATGCTTTAAAAAAACCTGCACATAATTTTATGAAGCAACTCCTACAGAAAAGTGTGAGCATCATCTGTTATGCAATAAATGTTGAATGACTCAAATATTTTGCCATTTGAAATAAAAATAAAACAAAATCTCCTCTTGAGTATCCTGAACTTCAGTATCCTGAAGAGCAACTTTCTACAGTCAAGACAATTCTTTTCTACTTTAGAATCTTTAACACCTTAAACAATCTTAGGTAATACTTTGTTACTAAGCTTAGTAATAAATTTCTATTGACACAAAAAAATAGCAATGGGATACCAGGGAGTGACATATTACTTCTGGGACCTTGACTCAAAGGAGCCAAATGTATTAACGGTACTATGATGAATAGCTTAAGAATTATTAATAGTTAAAATAAATGCTCATTGCCATGATATGACACACATTAGTCTCCATACACAGTAGTAGCTAAATGTTGATTGTTGCTGTGAGAAATAAATACAATCATAGCAGCTGGAGGTGTTACTCCTAAGCATAAATGTGATCTTTCTTGTCTGATTTTTCACAGGAGTTGAATGCCAAGGGGGGAAATTATGGTAGAAAAAAGGTAACCTTCAGCATCTCCCCATTTCACTTTGAGCCTTTACCTCCATGCAAAATGTAAATAAGGCATGCAGATTATTTAAGAGGATTGAATGAATGTTAATCTCTTGGCTTTTATAACTATCTGTCGTTACATAAGATGTTGAACATTTGTAGAAACTAGTTGAAGTATCATACAAGTATTCTTCGTTTAAGAAAAAGTAACGTATTCTGCAAAATTCAGCTCTGTCATCACCAAACAGGACAAAGAACAATGGGTTTGAGCTGACAGGTAAAAATTTAATAACTGACCCAGTTACTCTAAAGAGGCATTTCTCAGAGAGCCTGTCTGGCTCTGTCAGTAGAGCATGCAACTCTTGATCTTGGAGGTCATTAGTTCGAGCCCCACATTGGGCATAGAGCTTACTTTAAAAAAAAGGCATTGCTCTGTCTCTGGATCCCAGCCTGTTCATTTAGGCCACTCTGCTCCATTAGAGCTGAGAGAATAAAATAAAATAAATAAATAAAACGGAGGTTGCTAGCCCCTTGCAAAGCCTTCCACTATGGCTCTAGCAAGTATAATTGTTTTTAGAAGAGTATCACCTCTGTAAATAGCAACTTTTTATCTCTGAGACCTGAGCATTGTCATTACTGCCCAGAGAATAGGAAGAGAGGGGATTTACTACTTGAAAGTCTTATTAATCATTAGCCTCAGCAGAAATGTTTTCCTAATTTATATGTGATGAATCACTAGAAAATACATATTAAAGTGAGCCCTTGGCCTCTTGCCCAACCCCTCCTGGAATTCTGTTGATGTTTCAGAGGCCCTAACCTGGAATTCAAGAAAGGAAATGATTGTGTGTATGTGATATAAAGGGAAAGGAGATTCATATGTAATGGCATAAGGCTTAGAGAAGCTCTGTTTAGATGATGAAGAAGCATAAATTAATGAGTCCTACACCTGTGGCCAGGTATTCATCTAGAAGGTTTGAACATTTGAAGTTAGATATCCAAGAGTCTTTAGAATATATAAGAAGTCTTAGGGTATCAAACCTCTATTCCTTTTTCAAGATAGAAGGGCAGGTGGGAGACTGAATAAAAAAAAAAAATCTCTGGGGGCACCTGGGTGACTCAGTTGGTTAAGCATCTGCCTTTGGCTCAGGTCATGATCTCAGGGTCCTGGGATCGAGTCCTGCATCAGACTCCCTGCTCAGCGGGGAATCTGCTTCTCCCTCTCCCTCTGCCTGCCACTGCCCCTGCTTGTGCTCTCTCTCTCACTATCTCTCTCTTTGATAAAATAAATAAAATCTTAAAAAAAATTCTCTGAATGATAAGAAAGATAAGATGAATAAAAGGAGAAAGCAAAAAATAGTTTTCTGAAAAATATATAGGTAATTGAAATCTGAAATCCTACTGTTTCTGAAATTGGTCTGTTGTCTACTACCTTGGACTAAATATAATGTTATTATTTGGGAATTGTTTCAGAGCTTTCAGAAATCTGTTCAGTCTCTTCCAATTTACAAAAATGAAAAATTCTAGACATATGATAGCTTGAAAGACATTTGTGTCACACTGGCTTTAGCTCCCTCTGACCTTATTGAGACAGCTTTAGGGTTTCAGCTTGTCTGGCCCACAGATCTTATTTCATTAAAGTCCCCAATTCTAATGACAGCCAAAGCCAGGGAAAGCATTGCTACTTGTTGATAATGAGGCTTTAAAATGATGGCTTTCTGTCCATAGAAATATATGTATCTTAAACTTCTACAGGAGAGACAGGAATTGTAAGCAGCTACTTTCTGCATAAGCCTTACCACAGGCCAGTTTCACATGTCCTTTTCTGCATTTAAAATTGGAGTTCCGGAAGCTTAAGTAAACTTAGCAATATCATGGACTTGTCAGTAATAGAATGAGAATTTGAACATAGTCACTCTGAATTTTTGGCATTGAGTGTTTCTCAAACTTATGATATTCTGTTGTGTTGAGAATATTTCAAATATCAGTCAGAGGACCCTTGATGATTCCTAATAATCCTATCAGATGAGTCAATTTTTCCCACTTAACAAATTCTCACTCATTAATTTGTTCATTTTTAATCAAATATATATCAGATTTTCCCTGAGATAGGTATTAGAGATGTTCTGAGAAGCTCAACATCCTAGAAGGGATTCAGAAGAGCATGCAAATATTTTACTAATTTGTGACGTACAATTCTGATAGTTGGTATTAGACTTGCCTTCACATCCTAAGCTATTCTAGAACTTGGCCAAGATTGTAAATCAACTGTTTTAAGGCATCAGGAGATGGACACAGTAGGGCAGTGATCCAAAACAAAAACAAAAACAAAAAAATTTAGTTGAGTTCCATATTCAACCCAGATTTCTGCCTAGAGAAATGGCCCAAATATGCAAAAAGTTAGAGTCCTGACAGAAAACTAAAGCTTCACTGCATGAAAGAAACAGCAGAATTCAGGGTTGTTAAGGTAAATATAGTTCGTAAGGCAAGGAGAAAAAAGTACCTCAAATTTTCATGGGGTTATCCTCCTTTGTCCTTGGCTAAATTCTAGGTGGCATGTGGACAGGATGAGATTGCACAGGGTCTAGCAGAAAATACATGAGGAGTTGAGAGCTGAACAAAGATTTCAGATGTTTCAGAGACCTGGGAATACATGTTGGGGTTTTGAACTAGTTAGGGTAAAAAAAATTTGAAGAATAACATTAGAATTCAGTTGAGGTCCTTGAAAGGCATCATCCTAGGAATAAGGTCCATAACCTGTTAGTAGAAGCTGTGTCTTTGTAGAGAGGAGAAAATGAGTATAGATTTCCCTAACAAAACCTTGATAAGATCAAAACAATCTACTAATTTAACTTTGCCTTAAAAAATACATGCACACATAAATGTACACACAGAGATTTTAGATAAGTATATAGTATGTGTGTATAAACCACAGGAAAAAAATATGTTCAAGGTATCATACACAATATCTAATACATAATTTTACAAAATAGACATGAATAGAATGGGAAAATGTAACCCATAATAAAGAAGTCAATAGTTATAGATCTATGAGATAGACATTGGAATTAGCTTACATGGGTTTAAAAATGTTAAATTTAGAGGAAAGCATAATTAGATAAATGTAAATTTAAGTGGGAATTTTAAAATTTAAAAATGAAGGAAATCCACTAGATGCATGTAAAAGACTACATAGCAGAAATCAAGAAAAGGATGGACCTAGAGAGTATTATGCTAAGCGAAATAAGTCAGAAAAAGACAAATACCATAGGATTTCATTCATGTGGAATTTAAGAAACAAAACAAATGAACATAGGGGAAAGAAAAAAAAAGGCAAACCATAAAAGAGACTCTTAACTCTGGAGAACAAACAGGGTTGCTGGAGGGGATGTGGGCAGGGGGATTGGCTAATTGGGTGATAGGGATTAAGGAGGGCACTTGTGATGAGCACTGGGTGTTATATGTAAGTGATGAATCACTAAATTCTACTCCTGAAACTAATAATACACTATATGTTAACTAGAATATAAATAAAAACTTGAAACATAAATTAAAAAAAAAAAAGATGCAAAGAGTTGGAAAGAAACAAAACTTCTTTCGTACATGTAACTGTAATCCCAGAAGAGGGAATGCAACACAGAAAATCTATCAAGAGACAATGGCTATGAATATTCCATATTTGATGAACAACATTAACCCAGTTTTATAAATCTTAAAGCCAGAATAAATAAAAGCAAAACCTAGCACATCATAGAAAAAATATTGAAATCAAAGTATTAAAAAGATTAAATAAGCAATATAGGTTTAGGTCTTTATCAGGAAGACATAAAAAGCCAAAAGGTGTACCTATCCAACAATGGTTTCAAAATAAATGAAGAAAAAAATTGTATAATTTAAAAGGAATAAAAAACAAGTGGTTGTGGTGTGTGGGAAGAAGGGATGAATAGGCAGAGCACAGGCTTTTTAGGGCAGTAAAAATACTTACAGAATGACTATGGATACAGGTCACTAAACATCTGTCCAAACCTTAGAATGTACAACACCAAGAGTGAACCTAATGTAATTGATGGACTTTAAGTGATTATGATGTGTCAAAGTAGGTTCATCAATTAAAACAAGTATACCATTCTGGTGAGGTACAAAACAGGGGAAAGTTTTGCATTTGTGGGGCCAGGGAGTATTTGGGAAATCTCTCTTTTAAGTTTTCTGTGAACTTAAGACTTCTCTAAAGTCTAAGACAGCAACAGAAAGCACAAATGATGAAGAAATGCAAAATGGTGATCACTTCCTATAACTCATTTCTGGGGTTAACTTTATTTTCTTTACTTGTATGTTTGCCTCAATAAAACTTTAACTAAAAAAGAGGAACAAGTATATCAGGAACTTTCAGCGTTCACCTCAAGGTAAAAGAAAACATAGACAACAGATCAATGGAACAGAATAAAGTCTAGAAATGGAAAATTTGGAGAGCACATAGACAAAGTGGAGATAGGTTTGACAATAGGCTTTAAGATAGAGCATCAGAGCAGGGTCTATGAAAGAAGAAACAAAAGTTGGATGTTATTTAAGTGTGGTTTCCAGGGCAAAGTTTTGCTGGTAGAGGAGTCCTATATGACCACACACTGATAACACTTCCCATGCTCTGCCACTGGCTGGAAGCTACGTGCAAAGCCCATAACCTTGATTCAAACTCCAGTAGATCTTACAGGTGCTAACACCTCTAGGCTGTTAGCTCCAACAACACTCCTTGAAGCTAGATGGAAAATTTTTCTTTTAATAAAGATCTAAGCAGCAAAAAGGCAGAAAGTTAGCCAACAATATTAAGATTCTTGTCTGTTGGTGTCTTTTATTCCCATTTCAGTAGATCTTTACCTCCATCAGGCCATGGTGTATGACCTGTATGCCTTTAGGTGCCCCACTGCATTCTGTATGGATACTGAGTTGGTGCTATTAATGTTCCTCAAAAAAAAAAAAAAAAACTAAACTAAAAAAGACAAAACACCTTACTGATTCTGTGTCAGGCACTGGAGTGTTGTTTTGATGCTGGAGAAATAAAGATGAGAAAAATATAGCTCTTCTCTATTTGCAGCCTCAAATTTGCCTCTGAGAGTAAGGGGGTGAAATACACATAGTTGTGATTTGCTATTAACATCTCTGTGTCATAGATACTTTATTGATAGCCTCTCTGAAGACACTGAGACCTTCTCAACATCTCTGTAGTACCTATCACAGGCACTGAATAGTTATTTTGGGAAGATGCCTCTTTCTAGGAAGATAAAGCATAAATATATCAAAGAGTTGAACGTAACAAGAGAAACTGATCACTTCAATAGAACAATACTAAATGGGTCACAAGATAATTCATGTTCAATAGATATTTGTTAAATTGAATGAATCTTTTGGTGGTAGTAAGAAAGAATGCTTGTTCTTTTGTCATAGATCTTCCAAATTCATGGGAAACAAAAGTTCAAAAAAGATTCTAAATGATTTTGAAAGAAACATGCAAAACCATGGAGAAAATAAATGCATACATGTTGTAGAACGGGGAGGGATACAAGTTGCTTTCTTCAGCCAAATGTTTGCTATTGTATAAATTACTATTTGGTAATTTAGTGTTTGATAAGTGAGCATCTCAGACTAAGGTGATTGAGAGTGAATGTAGGAATGGGATAGAATGGGAGTTGGGTGACAGATTCATAATTTCTGGACTCAAAACTGGCCTGCAATGGGCACCACTTTTGATTTCACAACCACAATTTTGACAAGTTGAAGAATTTTGAAAATATTCTGCTAGCATTAATGATCACAGCATCTCACTGGACAGTTAGGAAGCTATTTGCTTTCATCTCTCCACTTAAAATTGATGGTTTTTACCTTCAGTTTACTATCTCGGTGCTCTTAGTGGTTTCACACATTTTGTTAGCTCTTTTTATAAATGGTTTATTTTAAACAAATCAAACAACCAATCAAACAAGAAAACCAACTGTTATTTTAGTTTTTGCTGACTGCTAAGGGCCAAGGCCAGTAATTTAGTATGTTTTGCTCTACTGCCCATTTAAAACATCCCAGTAAACTTGGTTGGTAAATCCTCTGTTTGCTCTTCTGAAAATTTCATCTATTTTTTTTTTTTACCTCTTTCCCCCAAAGAATAGGGTTATGCAGTTCTATAATGACTTAAGGAACCACCAAGGTATTAATCCTTTACATTTTCTCTAAAGAATTCTAATACTTCTGCTTTTAATTCTCCTATTCAAATAGGCAAAGCCACTCTAAGAAGATGAGGACTCTGCCATCTCATGTTCTCCTGGTGTCCTTTCCAAGGGCATTCAAAGAGAGCAGGGAGCCTGGAAGTAGAGAAGGAAGTCAGGAAGACACTCAGTGGTACATTTTTGTGTTCCCTGCTGTTGGGATGAGAAAAGTTTGTATGTGATAATAGTGCAGAGGGAAGCTAGTTTTGGTGAGCCTAAAGCTTCTGCAGTTTGGGTACCCCTATTTTAAACAACATTACAACATTATAAATATAAACTTGGAAACACAAATTTCAGCTTCATTAGTTCCCAGTGAGACTATTTCATCCACTATTTTAGTTATGCAAAGCTATAAAATCTCAGGGCCTTGTGAATGAAACTGACGGAGCATTTACACTTCAAGAAAGAAGAGACTACGGGCATTTGTGGAGGGAGTGAAGGAGGGCCTCCTGTAGGAGTGATACATGGTTCAGTTCACCCAACCTACCTGGACCCAGCTCAATGTTCTCTCCCTTTCACATCACTTACTCTTGGAACTATTGGGTCTTGAAATTGGCAATTCAATTTGAGCCATAATGTTATATACTGTAGAAATTTATGTTCAACTTAGAATATTTAGAAAAGATGTGAACATAAGTTGTTATTTCTGATTCTGCTTCCTTGTGTTTTTACCTTTCTACCCTACTTTGTATGAGAAACTTCAGGGGGCGGAGCAAGATGGCGGAGGAGTAGGAGACCTGGATTTCATCTGGTCCCATTCAAACCATTCTGAACACCTACAAACTCAACAAGAGATCGAAAAAAAGAATAGCAACAACTCTCTGAACAGAAAAGCGACCACTTTCTGGAAGGTAGGACATGCGGAGAAGTGAATCCGAGGTGATATTCGGGAGGATAGATGGCAGGGAGGGGGCCTCCGTCGGCCGCTGCTGGCAAGTGACATAGCCGCAGAGCACAAAATCAGAACTTTTAGAAGTTGGCTCCGCTGAGGGACGCCGCTCCAGTGGCTAAGTGGGGAGTGGAACCATCGCAGGACAGTGTGGTCTCGGGACCCTCGGGGTCACAGAAAGACCAGGGGTGCCTGAGTGTGGCAGACCTCCCAGGTATTGGAGCGGAGAAGCCGGCTGTGGAGACAGAGCCGAGGAGTGGGCTCTCAGCTCCGGGTTGCCATAAACTGTGATCCGGGACACAGTCGGGCCACTGCTCCTCCAGCAGGGACCCAGCAAGCAGCAGATCCAGAGAGACTCCCCTTCCTCTCCCAGGAGGAGTGGTGTGGGAGCGCACCACAGGGATCTGCTGGGTTTGGAGACTCCACACCGAGTCGGGAGCCAGAGACAGAAATGCTCGGTCACAGGCCGGGTGAGCACAGAGTGCGGCCAGAGACGGGAGTGATTGACTGCTTTTCTCTGGGGGCTCACTGAGGAGCAGGGCCCCGAGTTCTTGGCTTCTCTGGGGCAGAGATTGGGAGGCTGCCATTTTCACTCTCGGCCTCCAGAGCTGTACAGAAAGCTTGCAGGGAACAAAAGCTCCCGAGAGCAAACCCGAGCAGATTACTTAGCCCTGACCGGGCAAGGGCAGGGCAATTCCGCCTCTGGCAAAGACATTTGGGAACCATGGCAACTGGCCCCTCCTCCAGAAGATCAGTGAGAACAGCCAGCCAAGACCAAGTTTACCGATCAATGAGAATGGCAGAACTCCAGCGCTAGGGGAATACTGCACATAGAATCCATGGTTTTTTTACCATGATTCTTTAGTCTTTCAAAGTTAATTCTTTTTTAACTTTTTTTTTTTAATTTTTCTTTTTCCTTTTTCAACCAACATCTTATCAATCCCTTTTTTAAAAAACATTTTTATTTTTGATTTTTAGAGTCATATTCTATCCCTTCATAGTAGTTACCCTTATTTTTGGCATATATATATAAGTTGTTCTCTCTTTAAAATTTTGAGATAGTTTTTTCTAACAGATCAAAATATACCCTAAATCTCTAGTGTATCGTTTTGTTCTAATCTCCTGCCTGATCACATTCTCTCCCTTTTTTTTCTTTTTTTTTAAATCCTCTTCTCTTTTTTCAAACAACTTCTTATCAATTCTTTTTATAAAATTTTTTATCATTTTCATCTTTACAGTCATATTCCATCCCTTCATCATATCAACCCTTATTTTTGTACATATAATATAACTTTTTCTTTCTTTAAAATTTTGGGTGGCATTATCTTCAAACAGACCAAAATAAACCCAAAATCTAGTGTGTGGCACTGATCTATGCACCAGCCTGATCATATTTGATCATATTCTGTTTTGTTTTGTTTGTTTTTATCTTTTTCTTTATCTTTTTTTTTTTGCTTTTTCTTTTTTCTTTCTTTCCCTTTCTTTTTCCCCCAGCTTCAGGTCTTTTCGGATTTGTTTAGAGTATATTTTCTGGGGACTACATTACCCTGTTAGCATTTTGTTCTCTCATTAATCTATTCTCCTCTGGACAAAATGACAAGATGGAAAAAATCACCTCAACAAAAAGAACAAGAGGTAGTACGGACTGCCAGGGACCTACTCAATAAGACATTAGTATGATGTTGGATCTAGAGTTCAGAATCATCATTTTAAAGATACTAGCTGGGCTTGAAAAAAGCATGGAAGTTATTAGAGAAACGCTTTCTGGAGAAATAAAAGAACTAAAATCTAACCAAGTTGAAATCAAAAAGACTATTAATGAGGTGCAATCAAAAATGGGGGTGCTAACTGCTAGGATAAATGAAGCAGAAGAGAGATTCAGTGAGATAAAACAGCAAATGATGGAAAATAAAGAAGCTGAGAAAAAGAGAGATAAACAACTACTGGATCACGAGGGCAGAATTTGAGAGCTAAGCAATACCATAAGACAAAAAAACATTAGAATGATTAGGGTCCCAGAAGAAGAAGAAAGAGAGAGAGGGGCAAAAGGTATATTGGAGCAAATTATAGCAGAGAACTTCCCTAATTTGGGGAAGGAAACAAGCATCAAAATCCAGGAGGCACAGAGAACCCCTCTCAAAATCAATAAAAATAGGTCAACACTCCAACATCTAATAGTAAAACTTATGAGTCTCAAAGACAAAGAGAAAGTCCTGAAAGCAGCTCAGGAGAAGAGATACGTAACCTACAATGGTAGAAAAATTAGATTGGCAACAGACCTACCCACAGAGACCTGGCAGGCCAGAAAGGACTGGCATGATATATTCAGAGCACTAAATGAGAAAAATATGCAGCCAAGAATACTATATCCAGCTAGGCTGTCACTGAAAATAGAAGGAGAGAGAAAAAGATTCCAGGACAAACAAAAACTAAAGGAATTTGCAAGCACGAAACCAGCCCTACAAGAAATATTGAAAGGGGTCCTCTAAGCAAAGAGAGAGCCTAAAAGCAAATTAGACCAGAAAGGAACACAGACAATATACGGTAACAGTCACCTTACAGGCAATACAATGGCACTAAATTCCTATCTTTCAATAGTTACCCTGAATGTAAATGGGCTAAATGCCCCAATCAAAAGACACAGGCTATCAGGTTGGATTAAAAAACAAGACCCATCGATATGCAGTCTGCAAGAGACTCATTTTAGAACCAAAGACACCCCCAGATTGAAAGTGAGGGGGTGGAAAACCATTTACCATGCTAATGGACACCAAAAGAAAGCTGGGGTGGCAATCCTTATATCAGACAAATTAGATTTTAAACCAAAGACTGTAATAAAAGATGAGGAAGGACACTATATCCTACTTAAAGGGTCTATCCAACAAGAAGATCTAACAATTGTAAATATCTATGCCCCTAACATGGGAGCAGCCAATTACATAAGGCAATTGATAACAAAAGCAAAGAAACACATTGACAACAATACAATAATAGTGGGGGACTTTAACACTAAGCAAAAGATCAACAAGGAAATAAAGGCTTTAAATGACACACTGGACCAAATGGACTTCACAGACATATTCAGAACATTCCATCCCAAAGCAACGGAATACACATTCTTCTCTAGTGCCCATGGAACATTCTCCAGAATAGATCACATCCTAGGTCACAAATCAGGTCTCAACTGGTACCAAGAGATTGGGATCATTCCCTGCCTATTTTCAGACCACAATGCTATGAAACTAGAACTCAATCACAAGAGGAAAGTTGGAAAGAACTCAAATACATGGAGGCTAAAGAGCATCCTAGTAAAGAATGAATGGGTCAACCAGGAAATTAAAGAAGAATTAAAAACATTCATGGAAACCAATGAAAATGAAAACACAACTGTTCAAAATCTTTGGGATGCAGCAAAGGCAGTCCTAAGAGGAAAGTATATAGCAATACAAGCCTTTCTCAAGAAACAAGAAAGTTCTCAAGTACACAACCTAACCCTACACCTAAAGGAGCTGGAGAAAGAACAGCAAATAAAGCCTAAACCCAGCAGGAGAAGAGAAATAATAAAGATCAGAGCAGAAATCAATGAAATAGAAACCAAAAGAACAGTAGAACAGATCAACAAAACTAGGAACTGGTTCTTGGAAAGAATTAACAAGATTGATAAACCCCAAACTTATCAAAAAGAAAAGAGAAATGACCCCAATCAACAAAATCATGAATGAAAGAGGAGAGATCACAACCAACACCAAAGAAATACAAACAATTATAAGAACATATTATGAGCAACTCTGTGCCAGCAAATTAGATAACCTGGAAGAAATGGATGCATTCTCAGAGATGTATCAACGACCAAAACTGAACCAGGAAGAAATAGAAAACCTGAATGGACCTATAACCACTAAGGAAATTGAAGCAGTCATCAAAAATCTCCCAACAAACAAAAGCCCAGGGCCAGATGGCTTCCCAGGGGAATTCTACCAAACATTTAAAGAAGAATTAATACCTATTCTTCTGAAACTGTTCCAAAAAATAGAAATGGAAGGAAAACTTCCAAACTCGTTTTATGAGGCCACCATTACCTTGATCCCAAAACCAGACAAAAACCCCATCAAAAAGGAGAATTACAGACCAATATGCTTGATGAACATGGATGCAAAAATTCTCACCAAAATACTAGCCAATAGGATCCAACAGTACATTAAAAGATTATTCACCACGACCAAGTGGGATTGATCCCTGGGCTGCAAGTTTGGTTCAACATCCGCAAATCAATCAATGTGATACAATACATTAATAAAAGAAAGAACAAGAACCATATGATCCTCTCAATAGATGCAGAAAAGGCATTTGACAAAGTACAGCATCCTTTCTTGATCAAAACTCTTCAGAGTATAGGGATAGAGGGTACATACCTCAATATCATAAAAACCATCTATGAAAAACCTACAGCGAATATCATTCTCAATGGGGAAAAAATGAGGGCTTTTCCCCTTAGGTCAGGAACGCAGCAGGGGTGTCCATTATCACCACTGCTATTCAACATAGTATTAGAAGTCCTAGCCACAGCAATCAGACAACAAAAAGAAATCAAAGCCATCCAAATCATCAAAGAAGAAGTCAAACTCTCACTCTTTGCAGATGATATGATACTTTATGTGGAAAACCCGAAGGACTCCACCCCAAAACTGCTAGAACTCATACAGGAATTCAGTAAAGTGGCAGGATATAAAATCAATGCACAGAAATCAGTGGCATTCTTATACACCAACAACAAGACAGAAGAAAGAGAAATTAAGGAGTCGATCCCCTTTACAACTGCACCCAAAACCTTAAGATACCTAGGAATAAATCGAACCACAGAAGCAAAGGATCTGTACTCAGAAAACTATAAAATACTCATTAAAGAAATTGGGGAAGACGCAAAGAAATGGAAAAATGTTCCATGCTCATGGATTGGAAGAACAAATATTGTGAACATGTCAATGCTACCTAGAGCAATCTACACATTCAATGCAATCCCCATCAAAATACCATCCACTTTTTTCAAAGAAATGGAACAAATAATCCTAAAATTTGTATGAAACCAGAAAGACCTCGAATAGCCAGAGGAATGTTGAAAAAGAAAAGCAAAGCTGGGGGCATCACAATTCCGGACTTCCAGCTCTATTACAAAGCTGTCATCATCAAGACAGCATGGTACTGGCACAAAAACAGACACACAGATCAATGGAACAGGATAGAGAGCCCAGAAATGGACCCTCAACTCCATGGTCAACTAATCTTTGACAAAGCAGGAAAGAATGTCCAATGGGAAAAAGATAGTCTCTTCAACAAATGGTGTTGGGAAAATTGGACAGCCACATGCAGAAGAATGAAACTGGACCATTTCCTCACACCACACACAAAAATAGACTCCAAATGGTTGACAGACCTCAATGTGAGACAAGAGTCCATTAAAATCCTAAAGGAGAACACAGGCAGCAACATCTTCGACCTCAGCCGCAGCAACTTCTTCCTAGAAACATCACCAAAGGCAAGGGAAGCATGGGCAAAAATGAGCTATTGGGATTTCAAGATAAAAAGCTTTTGCACAGCAAAAGAAACAGTCAACAAAACCAAAAGACAACCGACAGAATGGGAGAAGATATTTACAAATGATATATCAGATAAGGGGCTAGTATCCAAAATCTATAAAGAACTTCTTAAACTCAACACCCAAAGAACAAATGATCCAATCAAGAAATGGGCAGAAGATATGAACAGACATTTTTCCAAAGAAGACATCCAAATGGCCAACGGACACATGAAAAAGTGTTCAACATCGTTCAGCACCACAGAAATACAAATCAAAACCTCAATGAGATACCACCTCACACCAGTCAGAATGGCTAAAATTAACAAGTCAGGAAATGACAGATGTTGGCGGGCATGCGGAGAAAGGAGAACCCTCCTACACTGTTGGTGGGAATGCAAGCTGGTGTCACCACTCTGGAAAACAGTATGGAGGTTCCTCAAAAAGTTGAAGATAGAGCTACCATATGATTCAGCAATTGCACTACTGGGTATTTACCCCAAAGATACAAATGTAGGGATCCGAAGGGGTATGTGCACCCTGATGTTTATAGCAGCAATGTCCACAATAGCCAAACTATGGAAAGAGCCAAGATGTCCATCAACAGATGAATGGATAAAGAAGGTGTGGTATATATACACAATGGAATATTATGCAGCCATCAAAAGGAATGAGATCTTGCCATTTGCAATGACGTGGATGGAACTGGAGGGTGTTATGCTGAGCGAAATAAGTCAATCAGAGAAAGACATGTATCATATGACCTCACTGATATGAGGAATTCTTAATCTCAGGAAACATACTGAGGGTTGCTGGAGTGGGGGTTGGGATGGGAGGGATGGGGTGGCTGGGTAATAGACACTGGGGAGGGTATGTGCTCTGGTAAGCACTGTGAATTGTGCAAGACTGTTGAATCACAGACCTGTACCTCTGAAACAAATAGTATGTTATATGTTAAGAAAAAAAAAGAGAAGAAGATAGCAGGAGGGGAAGAATGAAGGGGGGGAAATCGGAGGGGGAAATCAGAACCATGAGAGATGATGGACTCTGAAAAACAAACTGAGGGTTCTAGAGGGGAGGGGAGGTGTGAGGATGGGTTAGCCTGGTGATGGGTATTAAAGAGGGCACCTTCTGCATGGAGCACTGGGTGTTATGCACAAATAATGAATCATGGAACACTCAAAAACTAATGATGTAATTTATGGTGATTAACATAACAATAAAAAATTAAAATAAAAAAAGAAACTTCATCAACTTAACCTTAGCACAATGAGGATAGTCGCAGTTCTGCTTATGTTTCCCAAGCTCCTATGTTTTCCTCTAAGGATATCATTACAATAAATTTACTTTTGTTTCTCCCAGTGTTTGTTCCTGAGGCACCATGGGGAGAAAACAATCTGCTTTCACTCAGATGGAGTCACAGGATTCACTCATTACGGTGACACCTGAAACCACTGGATTCTATTCACTAGTTCCATTTATTCATAACTTTGAATATTGCAGCTTCTGAATTATTCTGATGAATAATTCCTACATGATACCAGGAGATCTCTTCATTCTTGTAATCCAAAAGTAAACTTGAATTTAAATATCACAAAAATCTGCTCTGTAAGGAAAAAATGTAATCTGAAGACCACCCTATTTTAAGTTGTTATATTTAAGTACTGAACTAAGCAGTATTTAACAGTGTACTAGCTTTAGGGAAAGACATGTAAGCAAAGATGTACATCACTGCTTAGTTTATACTTTGAAACAATGTGTATACATTTCAAAATATACATACATATGTATGTGTATTTCTGTGTACACACACACACAGAATCTAGGAGAAGCCCAAGGAGAAAATGGGAAGAATGGCCTGGAAAACAGTAATTACTAGATTATTACTTGGGAGTATATTTAGAAATGTTTCTAAACTGGTATGATTATAAAATACAGAATCTATTAGAAGGCACTTGTAAGAATCTTAAAACATGCTTATGGAAAAAGAAATGTAACAAAGTAGCTTTCTCTTGGCGGTTTTTTAAGTATTTGAATTTTATTTAAATTTATTTCAACTAAAAAAAAAAGTGTGGAGGGCGCCTGGGTGGCTTAGTTGGTTAGACGACTGCCTTCGGCTCAGGTCGTGATCCTGGAGTCCCGGGATCGAGTCCCGCATCGGGCTCCCTGCTCGGCAGGGAGTCTGCTTCTCCCTCTGACCCTCCCCCTGTCGTGCTCTCTCTCTCTCATTCTCTCTCTCTCTCAAATAAATAAATAAAATCTTAAAAAAAAAAAAAAAGTGTGGAGCCCAACATGGGGCAGATCCCAAGACCCTGAGATCATGACCTGAGCTGACACATGGAGTGGGCCTCTCAAATGACTGAGTCACCCAGGCTCTGTTTTTAATTTTTTAAGGTACCTCCTTACTGTTTTCCCAAGTGGTTGTACCAAACTACATTCCCACCAACAGCACACCAACGTTCTCTCTCTTTTTTTTTTTTTTTGTCACATCTCACTAACACTTGCTATTTCTTTTTGATTACAGCCATCCTAACAGGTGTGAGGTGATATTTCATTGTGATTTTTATTTATATTTTCCCTGATGACTAATGATATAGAACATCTTTTTCTGTACCTGTTTGCCATCTGTATGTCTTTTTAGCTCTTGAGCCACTGGTGACCACTGTCTATCTTTTCTAGAAAAGTGTTTATTCAGATATTCTGCCTGTATTTTAGATTATTTGTTTGTTATTGAATTGTATATTTTGGATATTAGCCTCTTATCAGATACATGATTTGCAAATGTTTTCTCCCACTCAGTAGGTTGCCTTTTCGTCGATGCTTTCTTTTGCCCTGCAGAAGCTTTTTAGTTTGATGTAGTCCTACTTGTTTTTTGGTTTTGTTGCTTTTGCTCTTGGTGTCAGATTCAAAAAATCATCACCAAGACCAATGTCAAGAAACATCCTGCCTATTTTCTTCTAGGGACTTTTTATGGTTTCAGGTCTTATGTTCAAGTCTTTAATTAATTTTGAGTTAATTTTGTGTATGTGTAATTTAGTGCGTGTCTGTCCAGCTTTTCTAGTACTACTTATTGAAGAAAAGGCCCATCCCCCATTGTATAATCTTGGCTTCTTTGTCATAAGTTATTCAACTATATACATGTAGGTTTATTTCTGAGCTTTCTATCCTGTCCCATTGATCTATGTATATGTTATATGCCAATGCCACAGTATTTTAATTACTATAGCTTTGTAATACAGTTTGAAATCAGGGAGTATGTGTTCTCCAACTTTGTTCTTTCTCAAGATCGCTTTGGCTATTCAGGGTCTTTTATGGTTCCATACAAACTTAAGGATTGGTCTATTTCTGTGAAAAATGACATTGGAATTTTGACAGGGATTGCATTGAGTCTGTTCTTTCCTTTGGGTAGTATGGACATTCTAACAATATTTCTTCCAGTCTATGAGCACATAATATCTTCTATTGATTTGTGTGTTCTGCATATATTTTTAAAATTTACCTTAGAGTAGGTAGGTGGTAATAATTCTAATTATTTATAAAAGCTATCTACAGACCTCTGAATTTGAGCCATTTCCATTTGGTCATTTCTAATGCCTGGCGAAATGTTATAATGAGCCTATTTTCAACAATATACACAGTCATTTATCAAAAAAAAATAATGTATAGCATAGCCACTATGTACCAAACACTACAGTAATATAGCTACTATGTATCAAGTACTGGTCTAGGTACCAGAGATGCAATTGAACACAAGAGAAGAGTTTCTATTCTCAGAGTTTATAGCTTTCTTGGAATGATACAATTACCTGTGTGAATGTGTCTAATTCTGTTATAGAGAGTAAGGGCTCTGAAGTTCCTATGACATGAAGCAAGTAATACTTAAAATGTCACTCTTCTTTTGTAATCCATCTCTCAAAGTACCCCCAGAATGCATATACTGTTTTTAAATGTATAACATTCAATTAGAATCCCTGCTGTTGACCTATAAGATAGGGAAAAATCTTGTTCTCTTTTGGCTCTGGAGACTGTAGCATACCCTTGTGGCTGCCAGTCTACCCTCTTGTTAGTTTCAGAAATCCATTTTTCTGAGGATCCAGGTTTCAACAACTGATAGAAATAGAGGGAGGCAGAAGTGGGGAAGGAGGGCATGGGGGTTTTCAAGAAAGCAACACTATCTTACAGTGTGGACCAAGGTCAAGCCACTTCTCCAGCTGCCCTCCAAACAGGCTTGTATTCAAACCCTCATTATATGAATAAAAGGATGGCAGTAAATATTCTTCATGGATTAAATATAAATTTGAAGTCCAACTGCCCAAGAATAGATCAACTCTATAGAGGTCATGAAAATCAAAATCTCCAGACACATTACAGCTCAGGGAGAGCCCAGTAAAAGGGAGGAAATTTGCTATTGATCTGGACTACTGCTGACTCCTCAGATTAGTTCTTAATCATAGTCATTGTTACCTTTTCCTTCTATATTCCTCTTGTTTTTGTTATTTTTTTTTTAAAGATTTTATTTATTTATTTGACAGAGAGAAACACAACAAGAGAGGGAACACAAGCAAGGGGAGTGGGAGAGGGAGAAGCGAAGCAGGCTTCCTGCTGAGCAGGGAGCCCAATGCGGGGCTCGATCCCATGACCCTGGGATCATGACCTGAGCCGAAGGCAGACACTTAATGATTGAGCCACCCAGGAGCCCCTTGTTATTTTTTTAAAGGATATTCTTCCACTGCTTCCTTCTAAGCTTTCCTCCCAATGACAAACAACCTCTTAATTTATTTTTCTCACTTTAAAAATTTTAAGTGATTGTTTTAGTGTGATCAAGAAGAAATCTTAACAAGTAAATGCAACACAAAAATATTGCAACAAGGAACACTCCCTAACATTTAGTTCCTTTCTATGGTTGAATGAGTTCCCAGGAGTAATTATAAGAGGCCAATCACCCGAAATTTAGAAATCCAACTGGACATACTCCTCCATTATGGGCTGCTAGGATTCCCCAACTTCAGCTAAACAACAATGAAAAGAATAGTCCTTTTTTAAAAGCCAAAACTTTTTTTTTTTCCTTCTCAATTTCTCTCTGTGCTGAAACTGTTAACTCCTATTGAAATCAGCTCTATCTGTAGTCAGCAAACTTCACTGTTTTTCAGTGGCAAAATTTATCAGAAACTAGAACAAAAGAGGAGAGAGAGAGATTCTAGGTGACTCCTGAAAAGAAAAACAACAGTTTTGTCCCATGGTGTAAAGGTCAGAATTCTGACTTTTGGGAGAATATGTGATCTATCTTCTTAGTCTGCCCCTTATCCTGTAAACAAAAGAAAAAGTGTTTTAGATGGGGAAGGTCTTGATAATGTTTCATGATGAAATTACCTGTTTATCCATCATACCCTAAAGTGTATGAGCATCATTTTGTTTTGCCAAAAATCAAAGCTTCCCTCTCCATATAAACTGTTTTGCCCTGGAAATTCTGCTAAGGTTTCTTTGCTTATTTGCTTGTATTTTTATTTATATTCCAACCTTGTAAAGTATTACAAAACATTTGCCTAGCCTAAGAAAGTATGAAACATAAGTACTGCTACATTGGAGTAGGACTGTAAGGCCCAAGGACAGGTGTTAAGGCCTCCTTCACTGACGACATCAGAAAGATAACCTCTAGCATGTCAACATCTGTTCTTTTACAAACCAATATACTGTCCACTTAATACTTGCAGTTAATAAAGTACTTTCATCAGTATCTCCTTTAATATCTTCAATTTGGGTATTAAGAGTAACTACATTTTACTAACGAGGAAACTGTAGCTCAGAGAGGAGATAAAAGTTTGCTCCTTTTCATAAAGCTAGTTAAGTGGCAGACTCCAACTCAAAACCAGATTTGTTGAGTCCAAGGCACCTACCCTTCAATCTGCTACCTTGCTCTTCTCAAGCTTTTTATAGGGCTTAGGCTCTAGTAAAATCTAGCTGATGAATTTTCTTTGGTAAAAACACACTCCCTGAGTACCAATCTATACCTTGTCTGTCTCTATCTATGCCAGGCCAAATGACCACAAACAGATAACACAGCATTCTCTCTACTTTTAAGCAATGTTTTCTTCACAGGGAAATCCTCATGTAAATTCTCTTGGACTTTGTGCTTTGGGGTTGAAAGAATTTAACCCTTCATCTGCTCAATCAAGGTTCTTATTCATCCTACTTACTCACTATGCATGGCCCTTTGACTCTAGTTTTTATTAGTTTTATCTACTACTTTCTCAGATCAGGGCACCAAAGGATATGCATGTGCTTGAGAGAGCAGAATATGAGAATAGAAAGAACTTGTTATAGGTGAAAAAGGGAGGGAAAAACAAAATGATTTCAAGACCAGAGAATCATCAAAGACCTCAAAAGAATGTCAGTAAGGAATAAAGAGTGACACATATAAATTAGTGAACAAGGGATAGATGCGAGGAGTTTAAATGAACAGCACAGGAGAACAGAAGTGCTTCTGAAACGATCTTAGTAAGCCTTATTTCAGAAGCCTTCAAGGCTGAGGTTCTCTGCATTCATTCTACGGGCTGCTCTGACAGACCAAATATTGTTACCTTCAAAGACGTTATCAGTAGGATCGAATGTCTCTCGTTCGCTGGGTATCTCTTAAGCTGTGTGCTGGTATCAGTCTTTTTGGGCACACTTCTTGAATGCAGGTCCCTATAACAAAGTTCAGTTTAGAGGAAAAACTTCCAAAAAACTGCTTTCATTTTTCCATTGTTTAAGATATTTATTTAGGTCTCATGGGTTTCTAAAAGCTGCTTTTCTATTAATATACACAACAGTCTCCAGCCACAACCGACAGAAACAGATCCTAGATGAGATCACTGGGCAGAACAGAACAGCTAGCCAGAACCACCTTTATATAGTCCAGAAGGAGCTGAGATGAAGAGTGTTTGGGATTGATTTAATGACTCTGCTCTACTTGTTTTTTTGTTGTTGTTTTTTAAAGATTTTATTTATTTATTTGAGAGAGAGAGAATGAGAGAGAGCACATGAGAGGGGGGAGGGTCAGAGGGAGAAGCAGACTCCCTGCTGAGCAGGGAGCCCAGTGCGGGACTCGATCCTGGGACTCCAGGATCATGACCTGAGCCGAAGGCAGTCACTTAACCAACTGAGCCACCAGGCGCCCCCCCCTTTTTTTTTTTGACTCTGCTCTACTTGTAAAGGTAATAATAGAGTAATATATCTTAATAACAGTACATAATTTTATTTCTTGACTCGTACTATAATATGAACATTAGCACATTCCTTCAGTTATTTCTTATATCAATGCCATTAAGCATGTACTGATAGCTTCATTTCTTCACATGATAATCCTGATCCTTAGGTGACTTAAGTGTCTTTCTGAAAATGACTTTCATACACTGCCTGGTCCTGATTCCGAAGTCCTAACCATGCCAGGTGTGAGTGCCTTGCTGGCTTTCATAGTTGGTGGTATTCTGTGAGTCATGTGTCTGATTCTTATTTTTACCAGCATGATGAGCAAAGTGTAGGAATGAAATGAAATGGATGTAGCTCATAGTCAAGAGGAGGTGCAAAAAAAAAAAAAAATCAGGCCAACTTCTCAATAGAGTCATGAGTCTATAGGGGCAAGGCAGAAAGAAAAAGTTTGAATATAAATCCAGTGAGATGGAAATTGGCCTGACCAGGCAGAGTCAAGGTCAAAGCAAGGATGAGTGGCAGAGCTTGAAGGAATTCACAAAATTAATCAACACTATATTAGAAAATCTTTGCATTGGGAGCATAATGTTGGATCTTTAAAATATGACATAAAATGAGGAAGAGACTGATAGTTCCTCAGTGTTGAGAGTGAATCACTGGTAGATTTTGATTGATACAGATATCTTTTTATATAAATAGGAATTTTGGAGCAACCAGAAAAAAAAAAATAGAAAGCATTAATAAAGCATCAAACTCAAGACTTCCTGGATAAAACATTATGAGCTATATTAAGCCCCATTGAAGTGGTAAATGGATATGTCAACACTTCAGGTAGTCCTAAAATACTATCTGAAATTTGGAAACGATGTGATTATACACTATGAATGAAGCATTCCTCTTGATGATAATATTAATCAGGTAGTAGATGGAAACAAAAGGAGGAAGGAGGTAAACTTTCTATTCTTTTAATCAAAAACTTACTTTGTTGGAAATATATCATTAATTGACTTGAGTGGCAAAGTCAGTAAATCTTGGCTTCTGCAGTGCAAAGGAAGAGCACAGGCTTGAAATCAGAAAGTCAGGGATCAAGTTTAGGCTCAAATGTAGTGGAATGACACTGCTAAAGTGACTTTACCATTATAAACTTCAGTTCCAGTGTCAAACAATGAGGTAAGGATACCCCTTCGCTAGATTTGTATAAGGAGAGTGTAAAATGGCACATATAAATCACTACTAAGGTATAGTAGACATTCAACACAATAACGTTTTGTTACTTTGAGTTTGCAATTAGCCTTTCCTCCAAGTTCAGTATTTGCTTCTTTACCAAGTAAAATTTTTGTTGACCAAGACCAAGTTGAATAAGCCTCTCCATTTGCCTCATCGGCTTCAAAAATCAGAAACCTGAAAAGATGCAGTGGTGTATCCTACTATCCAGCCAAATGTTTTTAGACCTATCAGTACCACACAATAGTCATTGGATTGGGGAGGGAGGAAACAGAGGGATAATCCAAACCCTGTGGTACATATTAATAAGTACTACTATTTGATAGCTATTCTCTTATATTTATGGCAAAAAATACATTCCTTACATATAGAGAGATACTCTGTTACATCAACATCCTTGTATATGTTTCATTTGGGATCATAAAATTTCACTTCCTAATCTAACATACAAATAGCAATTTGTGAAGACCTGAGTCATATGCAGCTCCCAGTTCTCTGGCTGCTAATTCTTGTAGGAATTTATTCTTGGGTTGCCTGGGTGGCTCAGTTGGTTAAGCGTCTGCCTTCAGCTCAGGTCATGATTCCAGGGTCCTGGGATTGAGCCCTGCATCTGGCTCCTTGCTCAGTGGGAAGCCTGCTTCTCTCTCTCCCTCTGCTTATGCTCTCTCATGCTCTCTTGCTATCTCTCTCTCTTTCTCTCTGTGTGTCAAATAAATAAAAAATAAAATCTTTAGAAAAAAAGGAATTTATTCTTTCAAGTGGCAAGTTTCTAGATCTTTGACCACTATGCCTAAGTTGCTTGAACCTCCTTTCTCAAACATTAATCTTAGTTCTTGAGGATTATGCATAATTCTCTGGGCACCTATCTTCTCTAGTCCTAAACATAGAACTATGAATAGTCACCATTGAAGTTAAAGTATGGGGCTGACAAAGGTATAATCTAATGAACCGCATTTTATCTTTCAGTTTTAATTGGAGAATTCGGTTTGGTTTGTCAAATGTTTAGGTGTAGGACATTCCTCAGGGTCAGCATCCTCAATTTGTGTTAAGTAGGGATGAAAGCCCATTGTCTTCCACAAACTATTCAGTCAAATGAGCAATGCTGGAGTTTTTGTGTCACTACCTTCATCTGTTTTGTTTTACATATTCTTCGTCAGTAAGATCAGTTGATTTAAACAATTTCTGCTATGACTTCACCCTGAAATATTCTATAGTTCTAGTATCTTAAGTGTTAAGCATCTACTATGTGTTTGGTTCCATGGGTTTTTATAGGATATAAATATCTCTCATTAGGGACCCCTATTTCCCCGTTTGACCTCCTTTGGTAAACAGGTCAAAGCACATTCAGAAGAGGAAGGGACAAGTAAGTGGTTATGTGGATTTGTAAATTCCTTATCACCCTCTTGCCCTGAGAACAAGTGAAGAGTATTTCTAATTGTGCTGAGCTACCTGTCCGTGTTGGTTCAGATGCTGGTTAAATTAATTGTGAGTTAAAATAAAGCTGAACCCTCTTTCAAAAGTCAAAAATATCTTTGTTACATGGTATGGATCTCTGCAACAGTCCTTCCTTCCTGAAATATGTAGGCATATCTCTGGGTGTTATTTAAAAGCTAAACTTTTTTTTTTTCCCCTTGGTATTTTATTTTGCTCTGACATACTCTTCTACTTGGAGATGAGACTAGCCCACAGACATCAAGTTAATGTCCCAATGTGTATAGTCATGAAGCTGGCAATGTATTTTTGCTTCAGAAAAAAACCTACAAGTTGACATTAAAAATACATTCTAATTCAAGAGAATGTGAGGCAGAGTGAATTTACAGACAAGGACATCTGTAAGGGAAGATAAGTTACCAAGACACACCCTAGAATGAAGTCCTGCTTTCATCATCTAACGTTTAATATAGAGACTATAACTTCTTGAGAGCAAGTGGGAGAGGAACAAAGAAATTTTTCTGAGTTCAGACTCCCAACTCTCTGACTTTCTGAATCATTTAATTGGAGTCCATGGGAAATTTTATTCTTCATAAGAGGGGGTGTGAGGGCCCCCACTGGATGGAATATGCAAATACACCAAGAGGAAGGGTGGTCCAAATTTGTTCACCCTGAAACAGTGGATGTACCTCATTTTACTTTAATTGATTCTTAATGTGGTAAAATAGTAGTCTTTGGGGTTATCCTTTCCCTTCTCTCAGTCTATGGACTTTGAATGGATAGTGTTTATCTTATTCATGAAATAGGTCTGACATAGCCAATTGTTCTTTATGCTGGATATACACTAGAATCATTTGGAAAGCTTCTGTTTCTAAAAAGAATGTGTGTGAGGAAATACTGTATTTCATTTATTTCTGTTCTAATCAGAATTATTTATTTCCATTTGCTTTTCCTGGGATTAATTTTCTCTTCCTAGTATTTGAAGGCAGAAAGCTCTCTCAAATATAACTTTTAAAAAAATTGGCATTTGTAGCTATCAGTTTGCCTCCAAGCCGTGATGTCAAAGCATCTCAAAAGTTTTGGTATGTTGTATCTTCATTTTTACTTATCTTGAAGTATTTTTAAAATTTCCTTTTACTTTCTTCCTTGACCCATTGCTTATATAGGGGCATATATAATTTCCACATATTTGTGGCAATTCTAAGTATATGTTACTGATTTCTAACTTCATTGTGGTCAGAAAAACTATATTATATGAACTCAATATTTTAAATTTATTGAGGTTTGTTTTATGGCCTAGCATATTCTCTATTCTGGAAAATGTTTTATGTGCCATTGAGAACAACAGTCGTTCTGCTATGATTAGATGATTTTTGTATGGATTTGTTCAGTCTTACTGGTTAACAGTGTTGTTCAAGTCTCCTAATTCTTTGTTGGTGTTATGATTAGATATTTTGTCAATTATGGGAAGTAGGTATTGATATCTCTAACCATTATTGCTAAATTTTTATTTCTCAATTCAAATCAGTAAATTTTTGCTCTGTGTATTTGAAGGCACTATTAGGTATGTATCTGCTTGTAATTGCTGTCTTACTGATAGTTGGGCTCTTTTTATCATTATAAGATGTATTTCTTGTTTCTAGAAACATTTTTTTCCCCTGAAGGTTTACTTTGTCTGACATTATTTTAGCTACTCCAGGTCTCTTAAAGTTGCTGTTTACATTTTACATGTATATATATATTTTTAATTTTCCATCCTTCAATGCATTTTTGTCTCCAAATCTAAAGTGGGTCTCTTTTATACAGCATATTGTTGGAATTTTTAAAAAATGATCTCTACTTTTTAATTGTAATATTTAATACATTCAAATTCAATGTTATGTTGGATATGGGTGGAGTTATTTCTGCCATTTTGCTTTTTGTTTTCTGTGCATCTTTTTGTTCCTTTTTATTGCCTTGTTTATATTAAGTACATATTTTCTAGTGTACCATTTTAATTCCTTTGTTTTCTCTTTACCATATTTTAAATTAACATTTGTCTTAGAAATTGCAATTAACTTCTTAAAACAATTTATTTGGAATGCTACCAATTTAACTTCAATTGCGTACAAAAATGTTTCTCTCCAATATAGCTTTATTCTCTTTCTCTTTTGTGTTATTACTATACCACATATTACATCTTTGTAGGTTATATCAATATAATATTATATGTTTTTCTGTATTTAGCTGTATTTTAAATAACATAGAAGAGTCAAACAGATATATTCATGATGTTTCTTATATTTACTGACATTTACTTACTTTTACCAATAGTCTTTATTTTTTCCATGTGAATTTGAGTGGATACGTGGTGCTCTTTATTTCATTCTAAAGGATTTTTTAAATTTTTTATTTATTTGTTTGTTTGCTTATTTATTTATTTATTTATTTAGGTATGGGTGAAGTCTGCTAGTAACAAATTGCTTCAATATTTATCTGGGAATATTTCCATTTCTGACTCATTTTTGAAAGATTTTCTTGCATATAAAATACTTAGTTTATAGTGATTTTCTTTCAGTCCTTTGAATATATCCTCCCACTGTCTTTCTACCTCCATGTTTTCTATCAAGCCTGCTGTTAATCGCATTGAGAATCTCTAGCATATAATGAACTGAATGTATGTATTGCTGCTTTCAAGATTCTTTTTGTCCTTTTCTTCTGACCCTTTGATTATAGTATCTCTAGGTATGGTTACATTTGAGTTTTCCTACTTGAAGTCTATTGATCTTCTTGATTTTGAAGATTGATTTTCTTCAGAGTTGGAAGGTTTTCAGCGATTATTTATCCAAATATTCTTTATTCCCTTTGTCTCTTTTCTCCTTCTAATACTCCCATACTCTGATGGTATTCTGTTTTATTTTTCTTCGTTTCTTTTTCCTTTCTATTTGTCAATCTGCCATCTCAAATTTGCTCTATTTTCTAAAATCTTAGTTACTGTATTTTAAACTCTGGAGTTTATTGGATTCTTTTTTTATCAGATTAATCTCTTTATTAATATTTTCTACTGGGGTGCCTGAGTGGCTCTGTCCATTAAGCATCTGCCTTCAGCTCAGGTCATGATCTCAGGGTCCTGGGATCAAGGCCCAAGTCAGCCTCCCTGCTCAGCAGGGAGTCTGCTTCTCCCTCTCCCTCCTGCCCCTCTCATGTTCTCTCTCTCTCTCTCTCTCTGTCTCTCTCAATAAGGTCTTAAAATATTTACTATTTAGTGAAATCTCATTTTCATGCTTTCCTTTAGTTCTTTAGACATGTCTTCATTTAATTCTTTTTTTGTTTTTTTTTTATTTTATTATGTTATGTTAATCACCATACATTACATCATTAGTTTTAGATATAGTGTTCCATGATTCATTGTTTGTGTATAACACCCAGTGCTCCATGCAGAACGTGCCCTCTTTAATACCCATCACCAGGCTAACCCATCCTCACACCCCCCTCCCCTCTAGAACCCTCAGTTTGTTTTTCAGAGTCCATCATCTCTCATGGTTCTGATTTCCCCCTCTGATTTCCCCCCCTTCATTCTTCCCCTCCTGCTATCTTCTTCTCTTTTTTTTTTTTCTTAACATATAATGTATTATTTGTTTTGGAGGTACAGGTCTGTGATTCAACAGTCTTGCACAATTCACAGTGCTCACCATAGCACATACCCTCCCCAACATCTATCACCCAGCCACCCCATCCCTCCCACCTCCCACCACTCCAGCAACCCTCAGTTTATTTCCTGAGATTAAGAATTCCTCATATCAGTGAGATCATATGATACATGACTTTCTCTGATTGAGTTATTTTGCTCAGCATAATACCCTCCAGTTCCATCCACGTTGTTGCAAATGGCAAGATTTCATTCCTTTTGATGGCTGCATAATATTCCATTGTATATATATACCACACCTTCTTTATCCATTCATCTGTTGATGGACATCTTGGCTCTTTCCATAGTTTGGCTATTGTGGACATAGCTGCTATAAGCATCAGGGTGCACATACCCCTTTGGATCACTGCATTTGTATCTTTGGGGTAAATACCCAGTAGTGTAATTGCTGGGTCATAGGGCAGCTCTATTTTCAACTTTTTGAGGAACCTCCATACTGTTTTCCAGAGTGGCTGCACCAGCTTGCATTCCCACCAACAGTGGAGGAGGGTTCCCCTTCTCCCCATCCTTGCCAACATCTGTCATTTCCTGACTTGTTAGTTTTAGCCATTCTGACTGGTGTGAGGTGCTATCTCTTTGAGGTTTTGATTTGGATTTCCCTGATGCCGAGAGATGTTGAGCACTTTTTCATGTGTCTGTTGGCCATTTGGATGTCTTCTTTGGAAAAATGTCTGTTCATGTCTTCTGCCCATTTCTTGATTGGATCATTTGTTCTTTGGGTGTTGAGTTTTATATGTTCTTTATAGATTTTGGATACTAGCCCATTATCTTATATGTTATTTGCAAATATCTTCTCCCATTCTGTCGGTTGTCTTTTGGTTTTGTTGACTGTTTCCTTTGGATAGTTTAAAGATTTTGTCTATTAAGTCCAAGTTATGAACATCTTCAGCAATAGTTTCTATCCACTTATTTTTATTCCTATGAAAAATAAATGATATTTTGTGTTTCCTGTTTCTTTATATTTCTTATAACTTTTTGTTGAAAATGCAACTCAGTCATTTTTCTTGGATAAAGGCTCCTCAGATTGTTGAAAGCTTTTAGCTAATTTTCAGAGTTTCAGAAAAGCTTATTTTTTTCTACTTTTTCCAGTGTTGTCATTGCTTTTCTAAGGGATAAGTTTCTCAGTGCCCTATTCTGGAAATATTTTTCTACTTCCTGTTAATCATTTTTAATAAAGTGTTATAGGGGTTTGAGGAACTAGGATATGAAGTTGTCCTGTTTTTACATTTTATCTTATGTCAAAAATTACTTTGATTCATTAATTCTTTCTTGCCATCAAGGAAGATTCTAACATGCAGTTGGAGTCAATGGACAATCACTGATTCATCAATATGAACTAATATTACATTAACTAATGAAAGTTGTTTTGAGGTCTTGTTCCAATGTGTTTTAATTTGACGTGCAATGATGAAAATATATAGATAGCCAAGTTTTAAGGACAAAGATACGGGTTCCCCTTGAGATTAACTGCCATATTTGCTGTGTAATTATTCCTCTAAAAGTGTGTTGATGAGGTGTTCTGTTATTAGCATTCCCTTTCATGTAAAATTCAGTTGTCACATGAAATGCCCAAAAGACACATCTTTGATGCCATTTCACATAGGGCTTGTACCTTTTCTTTTAACAATATTGGGTGAATTCAGTTTTCTGAGGCTGTACCTCATAACTTTCTGTCCCAGGAATCATATGGTTATTCTGATTTCAAGTACTCTGTGATTTCTCTGGTGACAAGAGTTGCCTCAGTTGTTTCAAACAAAGGAGTCCTTTCCCTTGGCCTCTATAAGTAATCCAGGCCACACTTCAATTTGGAGGCTGGAATAAAGAATGCTAATTATTTCTAGCAACTCCAATCGTAGAATGCACTATTGGTACTACATAATACTAGAACTTTACAATATCAACATAATGTATCAATCAGTTTAATCCTCAGCTCCTCAATGGCTACTTAAACAATGAAAAAAAAAAAGTTTACTGAAAAAACGTACTGTAGTTATTATATAACTATAATTAGCATGACCAAGAGAATTAAAATAATAAGTAGCAATTCTATCCACATTTTTTTTTTCCCTAACAGCTTACTGTAGAGAAGAAATAGACTAGCTGGTATGAATATTGAGATACAATAATGGTATGCTTTTGGAAAAAGAAAACATGTGGAGAAAATATCTTTTAGAGTAATGTTTGATCCTTAGGTGAGGCATTTGGAGACAGTGTGGCCAGAAAGAAAGGGATTTTATTAATGCAGGATGATTTTTGCATGGGGAACTACTAAAGTAATTTGAATAATTCTAGTGTATTATTAACATAACTTTGCAAATAACAATGTTTAGACTAGAATATCAAGACAGGGAAGAAAAAGTGGGTTTGAGGGAAAAACAGGAGTTATCTGTTTTCAAATTAAGAAAAACCACGAGATTTAGGATCTAGAAGAGACCTTGAAAGATGATGGTAGCCCTGAGCTTCCCAACATTTTAGATATGAAGTGGTGAGCTAGAAAAGGCTATTCTGTCAGCCTCCAGGAGAATGTGTATATTTTTAGACATTTTGTATGAAAGAATTATTTTAAATTAAACCCTGATTTATTACAATGCTCAAGAAACAATTTGCCTTAATTGTATAAATAAAAGTTAATATGTCAAAGGAACTCTATTCTTTGCCATAGTTAACTTAAATCTGTGTCATAAACCCACAGATGTTTACCTTGGTTCTTTCTTGCCATAAACTATGCACCAGGGAGTAATGTTTGATAATCACTGAGTGAGCTTCTTGCTGCCTCATAGGTTTTGAGATTAGGAAAGTGGAACTCGGAAAACTCAAGTCATGTTCACAAGTAATGACAGAGCCAGAGCAAAATTCTACCCTCTATAACTACTGGTCCTTCTGATGAAGATCCAATACCACAGTTACTGGACAGAACCTGGAGAGAGGAGGCTTCCTGGTCTCATCTGTTCCAGTTCTTTACTGGAAGAAATTGGTCTCTGGATTAATGATGCCTGGTTCTCTTATGAGAGTCAGATCTCCTTTCCTCCCACTCCCTTTCCTAACCTCCTACAATACTTCTCCCCTACCCTAAAAATATAGAGCTGGGTTTCTTACTAAATGTGCTACTGATAATAGTATTCACTCATTTTTATTTAACAAATATTTATTGATTTCCTACTCTGTGCCAAATTCTAGCCTTACTTACACAAGTAAATAATCCTGTCATCTTTCCTCTCAAAGAGCTTATACTCACCAAAGGAAATAGTTGTCTCTATTTCTATATCTAATCCTACCAGATATATCTACAACAAATGACAGAAGTAAAACTGGAAATAAATTGTTTTGGTAAATATTTGGTGATTGTCATTGTGACAATCCTTGGTCATTCCCTAGAAAATCTGTGTTAAGACTGGATTCCTTGCCTATATGTGTCTTGAGGATTTCATCTCTTTTCCTTTTGACAGTATGTACTCTCCCTTTCTTTGCCTGTGTATTCATGTGGAACATAGTAAAGATTAAGGCTGTCCCAAGCCTCTGAGGCTTGAAATGGTAGTAAGACATAATGACCCATGGATGTCCTGGCTCTGGGGCTTCAGTGGTAGGGACTTTCTCTCCCTCAGCTCCTCTCCCCTAAAAACGATTTCCTTTTCTGTTTTTCTTGTTGCCTTATGTTTTCCTGTATTATTGTGAAGAAATAAGCAGGATGCCACACTCATATTTATTGATATATCTTATAATAGTAGAGGCAGGATCAGAAAGCAAGAGCTCTCTTGCACATAGATTCCATAAAGATTTAATAAGAAGCCATATGATTTTTCATATAGATTTAATTTTTCCAGTTGGGAGATTATGAAAACTTATGACATTTGTATAGCATGTTAGAATTGACACAACACCTTCACAAATATCATTTTATTGGGTGCTTACAACATTTCTGTGAAATGGAGGACACAGGCACCACTGTACTCCTTTTAGTCTGATAGAAACATGTTATATAATATTAAACAGTATGTGTTATCACTGTACTGTATATTGCATATATAAAGTTGAGCAACTTCTTGTATGTAAGAAACTTGCATCTAATAGGACATTCAGATATGTGGACAGATAACTAAAATCAAATGTGATATACAGTTCCCACTATCATGCTACCATTTTACATGCAGCATACAAATGAATGCTAGACGTTGTTATTATTATTGAGGATGTTTACAGCCTACTCTTTACATGGGGAAATCACGAGTATATACTTCTAAGGTAATGCTTGAGCTGAAATTTAAAGGAAGACAAATTGGGCGCCTGGGTGGCTCAGTTGGTTAAGCGACTGCCTTCGGCTCAGGTCGTGATCCTGGAGTCCCGGGATCGAGTCCCGCATCGGGCTCCCTGCTCGGCAGGGAGTCTGCTTCTCCCTCTGACCCTCCCCCCTCTCATGCTCTATCTCATTCTCTCTCTCAAATAAATAAATAAAATCTTTAAAAAAAATAAAAATAAAAAAAAATAAAGGAAGACAAATTTACTAGGAAAATATGGGGAGAGAGGAGGCCATTCTTAGGGGAAAAAAAAAGAGAACAGTGCAAAAAGTGTAGCAGCATTCAGCAGTTTTTAGTACTGTGTTTTCATGTAACTTCAATTTCCAGATCATATAAGTATTTCACCGTAGACCTCGGGGTCACATTCACTGTTCTTTCCACAGAATTCCTTCTCTCCAGTTGCAAATGTCTGCATTCTATCACAATGCTTTGACTTCTTTGATGGAGGGGAACCAAACCAATTACCTCTTTATCAAATGTGAGCTCAGAACAAATCATCTTTGATATTCTTAATTCCAAGTCACATGTTTTAGGGGGAGGAATTCTCTTCAATAGCATATTGCAACAGCTGTGATCATGGCATTAATATCACAAGAATAATCAAATGTAATTAGGCAAAAATACACTAACTTACCATGGGTTTCAACTATTGAATTGGGCGTTTATGCTTAATGGACTTTGATTCCTGGGAAGCTATAATAGGCTGCCCTCTAAAATCTGGTTTCATCTGGTAATTTATCTCTCTGTTCTCATCTCCAATGAAAAGGAAAACCAGCCAACTTGCTCTAATCATATGCAAGCTAAGCCAGAGCTAAAATAATGAAGGATGGTCAATTTGTAAGCAAACTATTATTACTGTCAGGCCCAGATTGATTTAGGACAAATTTATCAGGGAGATAAATTCGAGCAATAATTAACTCATCAGAGAAGACCTTTAACATGTTTCTAAGGCTGGTTAGAGGGTACAGTCTCTTGTTCAGAGTTAGTGTTCTTACTTTGGATTCTCTGGTAATTTTTTTTTAAGATTTTATTTGTCAGAGAGAGAGAGAGTGTGTGCGCACAAGCAGGGGGAGTGGCAGGCAGAGAGAGAAGCAGGCTACCCACTAAGCGAGGAGCCAGATGCAGCGCTTGATCCCAGGACTCTGGGATCAAGACCTGAGTTGAAGGCAGATGCTAACCAACTGAGACACCCAGGCTTCCCAATAATTTTTATAACTGTGGTTAGAAACAGTGAATGTCATTGATTTTCTATATGAGGACAATCTGTTCGTAAATGGAGGCTAAAAAAAAATACTCGTTTTGAAACGATATTTGAATATGAAGGACATTGTTTTCACTTAGATTATGGATTTAAGATGGTTACAGAGTGGTAGGGGCTGTTGAGTTTGGGTTGGCACAGTTGAGCTATCGCAGATCTTGTCTTGGTACTACTGGTTTGCCCCTCTTCCACTCTGGGGACAGCTAACAACATCCACAGCTTATTTCTATTGCACACATCCTGCCAATGATCTCATGAGAGACGGCATTCATTGGTTCAATGGCATTATCCCAGCAAATTAAGACTCAACTTCTCCTAGTTTCTCATTCATTTTCAGTAGTTTGCCTGTCTCTGAAAAATATGAGAATCTTCCAACTTTTCCCTTTCCACTCTAGACTCGTTGAACATTTCCAAAATGGGAAGCTTGTCACAGTCACTGATTTCATAATTATCCATTTCTCCAACAAATAAATACTACTTAAGACTTAAGAAAAAAATAAAAATACTTAAGGGCACAGCACACAGGTTGATCCTTACTCTCCTATTCCCATTCCTAACCTCCTATCCAGTAATAGCAGGGCTATTTCAGGGCCTATAGCTCTTCTAAGCTTCCTAACTAGAGAATTTTAAGGAAGTAAAGGCAAAAAGCTTTCTCTTGCCTTTATACTGACAACCTTTAATTGTCCTAATGTCTAATATCCTGGCCTTGTCAGTAGGACAAATCTAAAATTAAGGACATTTAGGCAAATAATAACCCATCTTAAAAATAAGGAATGAGAGTGGTGTCAATAAGAAGAATACAAAATAACAGTCTTTTATCTAAAGACCATAGGAGAAAGTACATCAGATACAATGGCTGGTGGGTGTTTACAGATTTGAAGTTAATAGCCTATGTTAGAAATTTTTAATAATTAAAAAAAAAAGGTTTTTAATACAGATTTACAAAGACAAACCTGGAGACATGTTTTTTTGGGTGGAAGTTTTGGAGTCTATTTTGCCTCTTTTGTTTCTAGTTTTTCAGTATAGGCTGGAGTCTTATTTATGACAACTAAAAATAAAATCCAAAATGACATTACCTGTTCCTCTGTGGGGCCCCACACTCAACCCCTGCATCCCCTGATTATTATCAAAGCTCATACAGTTCTCAGCAATGATGTCCCAACCATGACATACACATTAAAAGGGCTTTGTTTTCTTCGGATGTTTCCCAATCTAGAGTCTGTCAAACACATTATGTGTAAGGGGTTTGATATTGGAATAGGCAAATGACAGATGCCGAGTTCTGAGTTTCATTTACAGATTGGGATTGTGATTTTTAAATTAATTGTTAAGGAATATTTTGTTCAACCCAGAGGGCAGGGCCAGACCAGGCAAAAAACTAAACAAAACAAAACAAACAAACCAAAAAGAAACAAAAAAAGAAAAAAACAAAAAGCAAAATCAACAACAACAAAAAACAATTTTGAAAAGGAGGTGATAAAATTATATAAAATTATATAAGAATTATATAAACTGTATGCAAAGAAGGTAGAAGATAGTTGATGGGGAGGGTTCCATGGTGAGGATGGGATATGCTGCGGGTTCCAGACAGAAGCATAAAGGGAAGTAACAAAAATAAATTGTGCTTTGTTTTGTTAGTGAAACTTCTAAAACTATATCTGCCATTAGGCCCCAGGAATGCAGTACTCTATAAGGACAATATTTTTGCAGGTATATTTTACTGAGACCCTTTTACTCAACCAGACCTAAATCTAAGGGCTTTACATAATGTTCAACCTCTAAACAGCAAGAATTGCACTCCCGTTTTACGGATTAAGTAACAAAAGTCATAACATAAATGTATAAATTCAGGCATATATGTTTAAAAGCTCAGTTTCATTATTTTGTAGTCCCATTTGTTATTAGTGAAATGCCTTAAGAACATTGATAAAACACTATGTCTGCTATGACAAATGCGCATATAATAAACCTTCAAATAAACACTTAATAAAACTGTTTACATGATATGTAATGAGTATACAACCTTAGCACTTGAGAGCTTTACTAGACTTGCTTTAGGCGGGGGGGAGAAGTACTTTCGATTTCAAGATTATCTTCAGTTCTATGTTCCTCAGCGTCTGGTGAGAAGTCTCTCTCCTTCCCTGAGTAGCAAGACTATCTTTGCCTGTAGGGTTAGTCTGGACTTCTTCCTTACATCCAAGCGCACTTTACTGTCTGCCATGAATTAGGATTACTTAGGCTCATGTATCTTCCTTGTATTAGATTGTGAGCTCTTAGAGAGGACTCTGTGTCATTTATCTCCCTGTAGCCCACAAAGCATCCTGCGCAGTACCTTCCATATATAATAGAAATTCAATAAAAACTTGTGAAATGGGAAGGGAAGAAAATGTGTCATATTTCTCTCATAAATGCCTTTCTCTCCCTCTCCTCTCTTTCCTTCAGTTTAGCCAGTGATCTCTCTATATAAAGAGACCTCTTTATAGTCTATTTTAGACAAAGAAGCTTCCAAACAGCCACGAAAAAATGATTGCTTTTAAGCTTATTTACTTCAAATTGGATTTTAAAACTTGAAAATTTAACCTTACATTGGCAGCGTTACCACACAGAATTTAAAGCCGTGAAGCAATGAAAATAAACAGCTTATGTACACATATGTCAGTGTGGTGCCCAGAAGAAATAGTTATGTAGATGAGCTGTACTTCACAAATTTAAAAAAATCTGGTGTAATCCTTCTTATTTAGTGGTGAACTGTCCTCCATCATCACTGAAAAGTTCAGTACAACTGAAACCAGATCTTCATGGTTTGTTTCTGCAGAGATGAGCTAAAAGAGAGCAGCATTCATGATTCCTGATGTCTTCCAGATCCTGGTCCAAGTCCCTCCTAAGGCCCCACCAGCTCTGTGACCTGTCTTTTGGTTCCAGATGCATCCTTTTGTTTTTCCATTACATTCTCCTCACTTAAGAGATTTTCAGTGATATGTTACTTTCAACCAAAGCAGACTGGACAAAAGACACATAAATAAACTTCATGGCTGTCTGGTTCAGATGATGGTTGAAATAGGAGTTCAAAGGAAAAAAAAAAAGTGTATGTGGTCCACTTCAAAGTGGCCCTTGAATTGAGCCCTAGGTCTGAGAAATATTCACATAGCCAGAGGAGGCGAGCAGGCATTACAGGTAGTTAAGATCACCACGACTGGAGGTAAAGAGACTTGAGGCCAATCTGGTTTACACAGAAGTTTATGCTATTAGCTGGGTGTGTCCCCTTAGCCCCACAGATTCATACATTGAAGTCCTAATCCCCAACAAGATGGTATTTAGAGGTGGGGCCTTTAGGAGTTTAACTATGTCATGAGCTTGGAGCCCTCTGGAATGGGATTAGTGCACTTACAAGAAGAGACACAGAGAGATGATCTCTTAGCTGTTTAAGAAAACAGCAAGGCAGACAGGCTAATGCTAACCAGGAAGAGGATCCTTACCACACATCAAACGTGCTGGCTCTTTCATCTTGGACTTCCCAGACTCTTGAACTGTGAGAAATAAATTATTGTTGTTTAAGCCATCCAGTGTCTAATATTTTTGTTATGGAAGCCCCAGTAGACTTAGATAGTTTAATATAAATGTTAATATGCATGTATTTAGAACATGAGAAACACTCATATTGTTGTAGATCCTGATTGTTGCTGATTGTCATGTTGACTTTGAAAATGTCAGTGTTGCAACTGTGAGCCTTAGCTTTCTATTAACAATTAGGTCCCTATGCATTTAATCTGACTTATTTTGCAAAATACTGTAACAAAAATGAGATTCTGGTATGGAAAAAAAAAACATATAAAGTTAAGGATGCGTAGTTTGATGCTTATAACAATCAGATTGATGACAGGAGTTATGTGATACTGGGCATCTGAATGTCTCCAGACTACAGTGTTTTCATCTGCACACTACAGATAATAAAGCATACATGCATTTAATGTAAAAATTAAGTGAAATCTAAATTTAAAGTCCCTAGTGTAGTTCATCAAAGCCTTTAAGTAAAAGTGATCATCTTCCCCACTTTGTCAGCAATGTAGATGCATAATATCAGAATTGCAACACATCACTGATCATCATCATAGAAAAAGTGAAAGTAGCTTATAGTAATACAGTGATTGTTACTGTTGAACAATGATAATAATGCATTCTAAATATTATGCTTAGGATTTTACATGTATTCTATTTAATCTTCACAACAACCCTGAGAAAAAGAAAATCCAGTACAGGTTTGTCCTTGTAGAGGTTTTCCACATGGTAACTCTGGGATTGGGATTATGGCCAGTTTGTTTAGAGTATGGACCAGTGGCTGAATCTGTGCTGTGAGACTGGGTTAAGTTTTGTCATGGAAACAAATACTGTTCCTCAAACCAAATCAAAGAATAGCTGTGTTTAATGAAAGCCGTACAGCACGTTCAGGAGAACATGCATTTGTTCTACTGGGAGGTGATGCATGTATGGGTGGTAGGGCCTTTGGAAAGTATTAACTGAGTATGCCATGACTTGGTAATGTAAGAAGAATTAATGCATGATTTGGTCAAAAAGTAGTATGAAGCAGGAAACTTGGTCAAGTATACCTAGATCATCTGGATGACAATCCCCTACCCTATAAATCACTTGACATCTCTGGCCTTGAGTTTCTTCACTGTAACAGATAATGAGTTTTCTCAAATGTATAATATAAGAAAATTGCTCTAGATTCTTGATTCCCAAACCTGGCATATATTAGAATCACTTCCTAAGTGTTTTTTAGAAAGTGTTGTCTATGTTTTAACAAAATAATTGAAACAGAATCTCTGAAGGATGGTGTCTGGTCAGAGATGTTTAAGTTTCAGAACTATTGAGAAGGATGGCTTAAAGATTTATTTTATTTATTCTAAGATTCTTTGTACAGATATTAAGTAGGAAAAAGGAGAGCAGAGTCCAGTGTATTTTTCATACTTGAAAGTCAACAAAAAAATTGCAATTCAAATAGAAATAATGACAGCCTGCTTATTTTGAGAAACAATGTGTGATGCTTATGCCCATCTGGTGGTGTTTTCTATGATTCTGTATGGAAGACCTGGACTTCCTAATCGAAAGATGGACCTACTGAGAGAGTTTTTGAAGTCATTTATTTAATACAGGTTGATGGAGTACCTACTATTTATGAATCCCGGGGGGGCTCTGTATAATAATCAGAAATAATGATTTGTTATAATCCTATCTGCAAGAAATGTAGTCTCTCTGGTAAGGGTAAGCTATGAACATATGAAAGGTGTTTGGAGGGGAGACACAAATTTCTTTGCAGAGGCATCAGGAAATTTTTACAAAATAAGTTTTTACTGCCTAAATGTTTATGCCCCACCCTCCATTCAAACTTTAAATCTCTAATCGCAAATGTGATGGTATTTGGGGGGAGGGGCTTTAGAAAGTAATGGGTATTAAAGAGGGCACATGCTGCATGGAGCACTGGGTGTTATATGCAAAAAATGAATTATGGAACACTACATCAAAAACTAATGATGTAACGTATGGTGATTAACATAACATAATAATTAAAAATTAAAATTAAAAAAAAGAAAGTAAGATTAAATAAAGTTATTAAAGGGGACCCACATGATGGGATTAGTGCCCTTACGAGATGAGACACCAGAGAGCTTGCTCTTCTCCCTGTACATTCACAAGGAAGAGGCTATGTGAACTCAGAGCATGGTGATGGCCAAGAAAAGAGGTCTCAGGATGATGTAACTTACCTTGCTGTCACTGTGATCTTGGACTTTGTATCTTCCCGAAGTGTGAGAAATACTTTTTTTTTTCTTAAATAAATAAACTTCTGTTGTTTAAGAAGTCTATGGTGCATTGCTATGTCATCCCAAGAATTTTAAGACAAAAGTAATATTTGAATTGGACATTTAAAGAATGGTTGTGAACCACATGCACATACAGAACTCAGGGCAGGGATGAGTATGTTCACACAATATTGCTGAGTAACAAAACTGTTGCATCTGCTGATTATAATGTAAGTTGTATGAAAACAGGAATTCCATCTGTCCAGTCTGTCCAGTTTGTCCTCAGCACTAGAGAAGGGCTTGGCATATAATAGACCATCAATATTTCCTTCATAATAAATAGAAATAAGTGTATGGGAAAGAATAACTTGTTTAATGTTTCTCCTATCACATCTTAAAGCAGAGTAATGGCAGTCAGGGCTAGACAGTTTGTCTTCTGCCAAATCATATCAGTTAGTCCAATAGATGAAATAGGATGGACTAAAATAAGTGTAAATTGACATTTGAGGAAAAAAAATTAAACAAGTTTTTTTTCCTTTTCCTGGGGTCAACCTTCCCTGTAAAGAGATGGGCTGGCAGTAGCATGAATTTGACCTTCCTAAGCTCTGTATCTATAAACAAACCAGGTGACATTTATACAACGCTGACCTTTAAGCCATACACATAGAATATTTCTGGAAAAAAAATGTCATGTACTCATAAGAGAAGGCGGCGTTCTTACTACTTTCTCACTTATCACTAAATCGATAGGGATTACCAGTAAGGGTGTATCTTGGAAGGTATGCTTTAATAATATTCTATTACCATCATGATGATAGTGGTAGTGATTTTAATAATTTTGGTGGTTGCACACCTGGGTGGTTCAGTCAGTTAAGCATCTGCCTTTGGCTCACGTCATGATCCCAAGGTCCTGGGATCAAGCCCCCTGTCCTCCACTGTCTGGCTCCTTACTCAGCAGGGAGTCTGCTTCTCCCTCTACACCCCTTCCCCCAGCTCATGATCTCTCTCTCAAATAAATAAATACAATCTTTAAAAAAAAAAAATGGTGGTTGACTTGACTGGTCAGATATTTGGTCAAACCTTATTCTGAGTGTTTCCATGAGAGTTTTTCTTCTTTAGATGAATATTTAACAGGTAGACTGAGTAAAGTAGATTGCCCTCCCTAATGTGGGAGAGCCTCATCAAATTAGTAGGTTTAAATAGATCAAAAAGACTTAGCGTCCCTCCTGTACCAGAGAGTTCTTCCTGCCTACCTGCCTTTGAATTGGGATGTCAGATTTTTTTTTCTGCCCTTGTACTCAAACTAAAACATCAGCTCCCCTGGGTCTGGAGTCTGTCAGTCTTCAGATGACACCCTGGCTCTCAGGGCTTTACACTCAGACTAGAAGTAAACCATAAGCTCTCTTGAAACCCTAGCTTGCCATAATCGCATGAGCTAATTCCTTAAATCTCTAAATAAATACCTTATTTTTCCCATTTCTCTGAAGAATCTTAACTTATACAGTGATAATGATTACATGATTTTTAGTAACCACTAATTGTGAAGTTTCTTTAAGTTAAAAGTATGGAAAAAGGAAGCAAATATATTGTCTTTTCCTGAATTTTTTGGTTTAATAAGAATCTTTCATAAACTTTAGGACAGTTTATTGCTCTAAAAGCAGACCAAAGTGCAATATCCTTTTATGTTAATACACAGGACAACCCTGAATGTAGACATTGGTACACTTAAATTCTGATTTAATATTTATAAAAGGTCCATTTCTTCTGAATTGCAGGGGACAAATGAATGCACATACATAGAAGTTCTTCAGTGGAGGTGATTTTTCCTTGAGGATGGGGAAAGAAAAGGTATTTAAACCGAATTATGTCTAAGATTTCATTCCAACTAGGACATACATGTTTAGCTTGTGGAGAGGGTAAAGTAATAGACATGGGTTCTGTGCCCACGGGCCTCTAATAATAGATATTATTATTAAAAGTCTTAAGCACCAAGCACTGATTTCATTTACTTGTCACACTAACAGTAATGCTCAGGCTTGTATTCATCACCCTCTTGTAGGTGAGAAAACAGAGGCCCCAGAAGGTTAAGTGACTCGTTTTAAGTTACACAGTGGTAATTATTTTAAATGCAAGCTCCACTTATAATCTAAGTGAAATAAGTCAGTCAAAGACAAATGCCATATGATTTCACTCATATGTGGAATTTAAGAAACAAAACATAAGCAAAGGGGGGGAAAGAGAGAGAAATAAACCAAGAAACAGATTCTTAATTATAGAGAACAAACTGATGGTTGCCAGAGGGGAGGTGGGTGGGGGAATATGTGAAATAGGTGATAAGCACTGGCTGATGTATGGTATAGTTGAATCATTATATTGTACATCTGAAACTAATATAACACTGTATGTTAACTAACTGGAATTAAAATAAAATGTTAAAAATGAATGAATGAATGAATGAATGAATGAATGAATGAATGCAAGCTCCAGCTATAGGCTCTGCCTCCCAATATGGAGAAAAGCCTTACTGGAAAAGACCATTGTTTGCTTACTTTATGAGAAACACTTACCGGGCGCCTGGGTGGCTCAGTTGGTTAAGCGACTGCCTTCGGCTCAGGTCATGATCCCAGGGTCCTGGGATCGAGTCCCACATCGGGCTCCTGGCTCAGCGGGAAGCCTGCTTCTCCCTCTCCCACTCCCCCTGCTTGTGTTCCTGCTCTCGCTGTCTCTGTCAAATAAATAAATTTAAAAAAAATCTTTAAAAAAAAAAAAAGAAACACTTACCATAATACAAGTTCTATTTATCTCTTTGAGCACATAACTCTATTTCAAATCCTCTTTTAATTGGATGTGGCCATTTGACAGAATTCTGGAGAATGGAATGTGAAAGACTTTTTAGAACTAGCTTCTGAAATAAAGTAGCCTCTGAAGCATGGTCCTCCATATCCTTGTCATTCTGTAGCTGGTGGGAATCCAGTCAACCACAAAGAGGATTTCGAAAGCCACATGTTGAAAATGGCAGCACTTCTATCATCTTGGGCCCTTCAGTGACTGTGGAGAAGGTTCTCACCAGTAGCCTATTTTGTTGCCCATTGCTATTATGTAAATATGAAATGTTAATTTTGTTTGAGCCATCATATTTTTGGATGTCTGTTTTTTCGTACCATGTATCCTATTTCAATTCCCTGTTTTAAGGGTTTTTTTGTTTTGTTTTATTTTTTAAGATTTTATTAAGAAAGAGAGTATGAGAGAGAGGAGGAACAGAGGGGGAGGGAGAGGGAGAAGCAATGCAGGGCTGGATCCCAGGACCCTGAGATCATGACCTGAGAGGAAACCAAGAGTGGTTTGTTTAACTGACTGAGCCACTCCAGCACCCACTCTGTTTTGAGTTTTAACTGTGGCAGCTCACTGGCCCCCACTATCAGGGCCTCAGTTGCATGACTGACATATCTGTAATGTGTTCTCCCCCATCTCCATCCTAACAAGTTGCTGCGTGACTCAAGCTTATATCTTTGGGATGGTCCAGGCTCCATGAACACAGCCCAGTGGGGGCCATGTGTCAACATTCCCCTCAGTTCCTTGAACAGCTGAAAGGAAAGATGAGAATCTTTCAGGCAAGATACAGTCATTTCCAAGAAGGAGCTGACTCTTAAATTTTCCTAAGGTGGCTATGTTCAAGTGCATGTAACCGGACATTTCAATCCATACAGATTTTTAGTCATTACATTAAAAATGACAGGAAGATCATAAACCCCCACATACCAGATACAGCTCATAAACATATGGGAAGTGAGTACAGACTTTCAGAGCAAGGTTCCTGATATCATAAGAGTCATGAAACACTATGTTGTCACAAGCAGTCAGCAATAACTTTGAGTGAATGTAGAAAGTTTCTGGCCAACAAGAATTTATCATTAGCCCAATAGCTACCCACCCTCTACCGACTTTTCAATTTTGAAGGACACTTGTGGTGCTACTCCCAAGAATCAGTGAAAACTATTAATACTGAAATGCTAACCAGGAATTGTACATTCTTTATAAGAATTAAATGTATTATGTACAGAAAACTGAGCTAAGTGGCTAGGTGAGCTACAAGGGTAATTTCCCTGAATCCCACCAACATGTTAGGAAACCTTCTGAAAAAAGAAGGGAACTGAGTCGCAGAGAGGTTAAACACCATAGGTGGAGGCATGAGATGTACACCAAGGAAGTTCTGATTAGGAAACTCTAACCTGTAACTTCCTTCATGCTTTTCTGACACTTATCAAGGATGGTGTGACTAGTCAAGCAATGGAGAAAACCTGTCTTTCATACATTTTCGTATCTACAGAGAATGTGGTTCTTCCCAGGCAGCCACAATATGTGTGTGACTCCTCACCTTTACATGGTTACAGATTCTGCTCTCCTATTCACTTGAATTGGTTCTTACCAACCGAGAGATGCTGTAAAGGGGCTTTGAAAGTGCTTGGATTTTATCTCCCTTGAACCCCACCTCTGAACAAAGTGCTCACATTAGCTTTGGTGTCCAGGGATAAGGCAAAGACTTAATGTGACAGTATGTCTGGCTAATTTCTCTTTGGACTACAGATAAAAGGCAGATCTTTGTTTTGGCTTCCAGGGCCATTAATTATCTGGCCTTTTCTAACCTTTCCAGTGTAATCCTCGACACTCTTCTTGATATGCGACAGGCTGCAATCTTACCTGGATTGCCTTAAGGCCAGGAGACCCCAAATGACATTCTGAAGAATTAGGCATGGTTGGGAACAAAAAGGCCTATTAGGGAGTAAGAGGACATAATATTTATTTGAATTAGTTTTGATATGTTGAGTGTGATTTGTTGAATATGATTGTTTATTTGACTGAGTCCAATGTTTTCACAACTTATTAACCTACTTAAAATACTGGGTAGTGTTTGTTTTTTTTTTTAATAATAAAAAATGCAAAGTTAATTTGTTCCATGAGCTGAGAACTTTATGCCATTTTTTATGGCACTGGGAAATCAAGGGACCAAGACATAGGCTATTGTAGTGTCATGAGTAGAGCTAAATCTTGATGAGGAATAGAATTAGCTACTAAGTGAAGGAAACAGTTTTTTTTTTCTTTTCTCCTGTGGAACATTATTAAGCTGTATACAATACATATACTTAGAATCATAGTAAAATTTTAGAGCCATGAAATACTTACAATATCATGTATATGGCAGATGACATATAGTACATTACTTAACAGTTTAGTAAATTATAGATATAGTCTCTCAAATTGATGCTTTCAAGCAATCTTATCACTGCAATCAAACCTTTCCTTAACAGCCCTTTATCTGGAGATTTTTTATTTTTATTCTGAAAGGTGTTGTTTTCTACACACCTTTTAGAAGGCAGAAATAAATTTAGGTTGTAACACTTTCTGACAGCCATTTGAACACATTCTGTCTTTTGGCTGTATTATTTTTCTGGATTCCTGCTGTTCGTTACAGAATATGACTACCTTACAAAAGGATATTTCTAAGAACCTATTTACTATATGAATAAAATATTTTTAAGGTGTATTTCACAAAGTTCTTAGTAACTTCCCTACTGTTTTGGTGTCTCAGTGAAAGCGCTGGCTATGTCAATAAATTCTTAGTCCCTGGGAAATAACAAGTACATAGACATAGGCAGTGCTTAAATTGAAATGTCAGGAGCCTTTATTTGTAGATTACTGAAAGTATGTTTACTTATGTTTGTTTTATTCATTTTCTCTTTAAATCGTACTGCCTCTGCTACTTTCTTGTTATTTTAAAAATATTTTTGTTTTTCTTTCTCACAATATCCATAGTTATCAAATTATTTACAGATGTTTAATAAATACTTATTGAAAAAGATTTATGAGGAGCGCCTGGGTGGCTCAGTCTGTTAAGCATCTGCCTTCAGCTCAGGTCATGGTCCCAGGGTCCTGGGATCAAGCCCTGTGCTGGGCTCCCTGCTCAGCAGGGGAGTCTGCTTCTCTTTCTCCTTCTGTCTCTCCCCCTGCTCATGCTCTCTCTCTCCCTCACTCTCATCCAAATAAAAATTAATAAAATCTTTAAAAAAAAGATTTATAAAACTTTCTAATTGTAGTCCAGATCCTGTTTTAGGAACTAAAAATAAAGAATAAGAATAGGAGAAAAAAAATTTGGTACCATTGGAACTAATATTGGTTCACAATATTGTGAAAGTAACAACTCTTAGTCAAATTATCATGCAAAATCAATGGGAAATTATTGAACACCACGATATAAAGCAGAGACCAGTAAACTTTTACTGTAAAATGGTGAATAGTATTTTAGGCTTTGCAAGCCATATACTCTTCATCACAACTATTTAACATTGCCACTGTAGTATGAAAACAGCCATAAGCAATGATGAATCAATAAATATGGCTGTGTTATAATAAAACTTTGTTTGCAAGAACAAACACAGGACACACTGGCTCATGGCTGTGTCTTCTGACTCCTTGATATAAGTAAAAAACACAGTAGCATGATTCCTGGTAAGAGGAGTGAAAAAGTAGAGGGTAATGTTAAGCTCTCATTTCCTGATTATTTGCTAAACACTGCAATTTACACATCTTTTTTATTTTCTAAATGATTGAATTCTAGTTGACCTACAATGCTATTTTAGTTTCAGGTGTACAACCTAGTGATTTGACAATTCTATATGCAGTCCTCACCATGATCAATGTAGTTACCAGCTGTCACCATATAACCTTATTACGATATTATTGCCTACATTCCTTTTGCTGTAGTTTTTTTTTTTAAAGGAAACATTTTTTTTTAAGATTTTATTTATTTATTTGACAGAGAGAGACACAGAGGGAACACAAGCAGGGGGAGTGGGAGAGGGAGAAGCAGGCTCCCCACCAAGCAGGGAGCCAGATGCGGGGCTCAATCCCAGGACCCTGGGATCATGACCTGAGCCGAAGGCAGGCGCTTAACCATCTGAGCCACCCAGGCGCCCCTGCTGTAGTTTTTTTATCTTCATGACTTATTTATGTTATAACTAGAAATGTGTACCTCTTAATCCCTTTCAACTATTATGGCCATCAATCACCCACCTCCCATGTGGCAGTTACCAGTTTGTTCTTTGTATTTGAGTTTATTTCTGATTTTTGTTTTTTTTTCTTAGATTCCACATATAACTGAAATCATAGGGTATTTATCTTTCTCTGATTCATTTCACTTAGCCTAATATGCTTTAGACCTATCCATGTTGCTGCAAATGGCAAGTTCATTTTTTTTTATGGCTGAGTAGTATTCCATTGTATCCGTATGTGCACACACACGCACACACACGTCCCATCTTTATCCATTCATTTATTGTTGGATATTTGGGTAGCTTCCATATATTGGCTACTGAAAACAAAGCTACAATAAACATAGGGGTGCATATATCTTTTTGAATTAGTGTTTTCATTTTATACAGATAAATACCCAGTAGTGAAATTACTGGATTGTATGGTATTTCTATTAATTTTTTGTAGAACCTCCATACTGTTTTCCATAGTGATTGAGCCAATTTATATTCCCACCAACTGTTCCCTTTCTCCACACCCTTTGCAACACTTGTTATTTCTTGCCTTTTTGATCCTAACCATTCTAAGTAGTCTAAGTTGATATCTCACTGCTGTTTTGATTTGCATTTTCCTGATGATTAGTCAAATATCTTTTCACATGTCTGCTACCCATCTGTATGTCTTCTTTGGAAAACATCTATTCAGGTCATCTGCCCATTTTTAAACTGGATTGTGTGTGTGTGTGTGTGTGTGTGTGTGTTGAGTTGTATAAGTTCTTTATATATTTTGGATATTAACCCCTTATCAGATTTAAAATTTGCAAATATCTTCTATTCTGTAGTTTTCATTTTGTTGATGGTTTCCTTCACAGTGCAAAAGCCTTTTATTTTGGTGTGGTTCCAATAGTTTATTTTTTATTTTGTTCCCTTGCCTGGCAAGACACATCCAGAAAAATGTTGCTAAGGCCAATGTATGAGAGATTACAGTCTGTGTTTTCTTTCAGGAGTTTTATGGCTTCAGGTCTCACATTTGGGTCTTTAATCCATTTTGAGTTAATTTTTTATGTATGGTATAAGAAAGTGGTCTGGTTTCATTCATTTGCATGTAGCTATCCAGGTTTCCCAAGATGACTTTTAAAGAAACTGCTTTTTCCCCATTGTATATTTTTGCCTCCTTTATTGTAGATTAATTGACCTTAAAAGTGTAGGTTTATTTCTGAGCTCTCTATTCTGTTCCATCAATTAATGTATCTGTTTCTGTGCCAGTACCATATGTTTTAATTACTATAGCTTTGTAGTGTATCTTGAAATCTGAGATTCTGATACCTCTGATTTTGTTTTTCTTCAAGATTGTTTTGGTTAATTGGGGTCTTTGTGGTTCCATATAAATCTTAGGATTATTCCCATTTTGTGAAAAATACTATTGGTATCTTGACAGGGATTGCCTCAGATCTGTAGATTGCTTTCGGTAGTATGGACATTTTAACAGTAGTGTTCCAGTTTGTGAGCATGATATATCTTTCCACTGGTTTGTGTTTTCTTTAATTTCTTTCATTAGTGTCTTATAGTCTTCAGAGCATAGGTCTTTCACTTCCTTGGTTAAGTTTATTCCTAGATATCTTATTATTTATAGTACAGTTGTAAATGGGTTTGCTTTCTTAATTTTTCTTTCTGTTATTTTGTTATTAGTATATAGAAAAACAATTTCTGATATCAGTTTTGTATCCTGAACCTTTATGGAATTCACTTATTAGTTCTAATAGTTTTTTGGTGGAGTCTTTAAAGTTTTTTGTGTGTGTCTGTATAGTATCATACCATTTGTCATATGAATTACTTCTATTTATTAATAATTTATTATTTATTTATTTAATGTGGTCTGATTGCTCTGGCTAGGACTTTGACCACTATGTTGAATAAAAGTGATGAGTGAACACCTTTGTCTTGTTCCTGATCTTAGAGAAAAAGCTCTATTTTTCACCATTATGATGGTAGTAGTGGGTTTGTCATAAGTAGCCCTTATTATGTTGAGGTATGTTCCCTCTAAACCAACTTTGTTGCTTTTTTTTAATTTCATGAACAGAAGTTGAATTTTATCAAATGCTTTTTCTATATCTGTTGAGATGATCATATTATTTTTATCCTTCATTTTGTTAATATTATATATAATGTTGAGTGATTTGAGGGATATTTAATCATCCTTACATCCTTGGAATAAGCCCACTTGATCATAGTGAATGATCCTTTTAATGTATTGTTCAATTTGGTTTACTAATATTTTGTTGAGACTTTTTGCATTTGTATTCATTGGGAATATTGACCTGTAGTTTTCTTTTTTTGTACTGTGTTTGCCAGGTTTGGTATCAGAATAATGCTGGCCTCATAGAATGAATTTAGAAGTTTTTCTTCCTCTCCTACTTTTTGGAATAGTTTGAGAAGAATAGGTATTAACTCTTATATGTTTGGTTTAATTTACCTGTGAAGCCATGTGATCCTGGACTTTTGTTAGCTGGTAGGTTTTGTTACTGATTCAATTTCATTAGTAGTAATCAGTCTACTCAGATTTTCTATTTCTTCCTGATCAAGTTATAAAAATAGTGTGTTTCTAGGATTTTATGCATTTCTTTTAGGTTGTCCAATTTGTTGGCATGTAATTTTTCATAGTAGTCTCTTATAATCCTTTGTATTTCTATGGTGTTTGTTGTTACTTTTATTTCTGATTTTATTTGATTCTTTTCTTTTTTTCTTATTGAGTCTGGCTAAAGGTTTATCAGTTTTTATCTTTTCAGAAAACCAGGTCTTGGTTTCATTGATCTTTTCTAGTCTCTATTTCATTTATTTCTGCTCTGATCTTTATTATGTCCTTTGCTCTACTAACTTTGGGCTTTGTTTGTTCTTTCTCTGTTTCTTTTGGTATAAGATTAGGTTGTGATTTTTCTTGTTTCTTGAGGTAAGCCTGTATCTCTATAAACTTCCCTATTAGAAATGTTTTCACTGTATCCCCCAAATTTTGGACCATTGGGTTTCCATTTTTATTTGTCTCCTGGTGTTGTTTTTTTTTTTTTTCCTCTTTGATTTGCTCTTTGACCTATTGATTGTTTGGTAGCATGTTGTTTTGCTTCAGTATGTTTGTGTTTTATCTAATTTTTTTCTTGTAAATTTTTTCTAGCTTCATACAATTGTAGTCAGAAAAGATGCTTGAATTTATTGAGAATTGTTTTGTGACCCAAAATGGGATCTATCCTAGAGAATGATCCATATGCACTTGAAAAGAATGTGGTTTCTACAGGTTTTAGATGGAGTATCTGTGTATATCAGTTAAGTCCACCTGGTCTCATGTGTCATTCAAAGTCATTCATTGTTTCCTTTTGTCTGGATGATCTATCCATTAATATAAGTGGTGTGTGAAAGTCCCCTACTGTTATTATCCCTTTATGTGTGTTAACATTTTTTCTTGTATTTAGATTCTCTAGTGTGGGGTGCCTGGACTTTTTAATTGTTACATCTTCTCGTTGAATTGATCCCTTTATCATTATATAACACCATACGTTTGTCTCAGTCCAGTCTTTGTTTTAAAGTCTATTTTGTCTGATGTAAGTAATGGTACCCCAGCTTTCTTTTTTTTATTTCATTTGCATAGAATATCCTTCCCCATCCTAGCACTTTAAGTTTGTGTGTGTCTTTAAGTCTGAAGTTAGTTTGTTGTAGGCAGCATATAGATGGCTCTTGTTTTTTTTATCCATTCACTCAAGGTCTTTTGATTGGAATATTTATACCATTTAAATTTAAAATAATCACTGATAGGTATCTACTTATGGCCATGATGTTGTTGTTTGGTTAGTTTTTTCTTAGGTATTCTCTGTTCCTTTCTTCTCTTACTGTCTTCTTTTGTGATCAATGACTCCTTTCAGTGTCATGTTTGAATTCCTTTCCTTCTCTCTCTCTCTCTCTCTCTCTCGTTGTTGTTATATCCATTAGAGGTTTTTGGTCTGTGGTTACTATAAGGCTCTTCTATAGCATCCTAAGTATGTAGCAGTCTATATTTAGTTAATGGTTACTTAAGTTGGAACACATTGTAAAAGCATTATATTTTTACTCACCCCCCATTGTATGTATATGATATCATATTTTACATCATTTTATTTCATGAGTCCCTTATTTTTTAGATGTAAATAATTTTACCACTTTTGTCTTTTAACCTCCAACAAAATTTGTAGGTGATTGTACTGATCTACTACATGTTACCTTTTACTTGTGATTTTTTTCCCCTTTTATACTTCTAATTATGGTCTTTTCTTTTCCAACTTAAAGACTCTTTAATATTTCTTGTAAGGCTGACTTATTTGTGATAAACTCCTTTAATTTTTTTTTGGAGAACTCTTTATCTCTACTTCACTTGTAAATAATGATCTTGCTAGGTACAGCATTCTTAGTTGTCTTTTGCTGTTGTTTTTACCTTTCATGACCTGAGCCGAAGGCAGATGCTTAATGACTGAGCCACCCAGGTGCCCCTTCACTCTGCATTTTAAGTCAGCTTTTTAGAACATCCTGCCACTTGGTAACTCAGTAAAAACCCTATGGGGAAATACTTCTTTGCTTCACTAGCAGTATTGTTATAATTTTTGTTGACTTCTGTAGATATCACAGGCTCCACTGTTTTCCTTTTTTTTTTTTCTTTTAAATCCCTAGTAACCATTTTCTCCTTTTGATACATTTCTTAGTCAATGCCCAGACTCTGAAAATGTACTTTAAAAAGAAAGCAGACAATATTCTCAGCTCATCTATGAAGGGCTCTCCACTCGCTGAAGTTTTTTTAGTTCATCTAGTTTTCTTTGTGTTTACAGCTCTCTGATAGCTTTTAAAATTAGATTTTATTTTATCTACATTACCTATTTGCTTTGAGGAGATTGATAATCTGCCGTTACCTGTCTTTTGTACCTGGAAGTGGAAGAGGGTAATGCTGTTATATCAAGTTTCTCTACTTCCTCATTGATTATAGAAGTTACTCTTTAAAAACATAAAATGATCATACAAGTAGTATATTATACCTAAAAAGAATGTAGAGAATGAAATTGAATTGATTGGGTTGAAGGCTGAAATAACAACATCCCCCCTTCTTCATTTGCTCTCTAATTCTATAATGTTGGATAAATGTGGGGGGTTTTTTTCTTTTTTTTTTTTTTTCCTATAAGCTGGTAGGTAGTGTCTTCTCACTATCTTTTAGAGCACTAGCAGGAATTTTTAAGTTAGAAAAAAAAAATCAGACTTTGTTTCGCCCCATTGAGATAGAAGTTACATTCATTACACAGAGAAATATAATTTTTATTGCCAAGTTGTTCATAAAGTGGACTTACCTTCTACAACTTCCATATAAAATGGTTACAGGGTGCCTGGGTGGCTCAGTTGGTTAAGTCACTGCCTTCAGCTCAGGTCATGATCCTGGAGTCCCGGGATCAAGTCCCTCATCGGGCTACCTGCTCAGCAGGGAGTCTGCTTCTCCCTCTCCTGCTCCCCCCTCTTGTGCTCTCTCTCTCACTCTCTCTCTCAAATAAATAAATAAAATCTTTTAAAAAAATAAAATAAAATGGTTACAGCATCATAGGCCAATATTTGCAGGTAAGAGGACTTAATCCTTTTCTTAAGCCAATTTAAGTTAGTGTGTAAGCAGAGATACAATTATTGATTTCAGGTCTGTGCCAAAATTTGTTGATGCTTGACAGTATTTTAAGAAAAAATGCCATCATTTCCTGGGTAGGGTCTGAGAAAATCAACACAATTGCTCTAGATTTTTTCTCTTTTATTTATAAAAACAATCTGAAGTAGAGGACATCTTCTTAAATGGTATTCAAGGCAGTTAAAGAACTAATAAAAATCATGGTTCTAATTGTGAGACATACAGTGTGTACTGAAGCCAACTATGCCTCAAGGAAGAAAAGACTTAAAAATGAGAGGGAAAATAAGAGTGACATTTACCTGAATCAATACAGTAGCATTATATGTAGAGAAACTGTACTATATTTCAGAACACTGTCTTTACTTAAAATAGAAGAATTTAAGTGGAAAACAGACTAATTTTTGCTTCTCCTTCAGCCTAAACTAACATAGCTTTCTTATTAGTTTCCAGAATTGGTTGCCCAAATAAATTATTATCCAAAGTGCTTATAGAGTTGCCATATCATAGCCAGTGTTCAATATATGTAGTTATTTTGAGTTGGTTAAGAAAAATAGTATAAAATATTTAATCTGGTATTAAAAGTCATTCTGGTTTCAAACCTAATTTATTTACTAACTAGATGTAATCCCCTCAATAAGGAGACAATTATCCTTGCCTTGGATCTTTTGAGCATGATGATTGCATGTGCATGTGCAGAGAAAATGAGTCAACATTAATTTTTGCTGCTACCTTTCCAGGGTTTTCTCTAATCCAGAAATGTATAGCTTGAGTTCTGAATCAGGTAAAGAAGTCCAATCATTGAGACTAAGATGCTAGAGTAGACCTCACTTAACTCCCAGAGTCCAAGGTAGACAGCCTCCATAAAAAGGGTGCACAAGCTCAGAATGGGGGCTGGTAGCTGCAGGGCCCAGGGTGCCAAGGGGAGAGTTCCTGTTGGCACAGAGCTCCTTGCACTATGTCTAGCTCCTGAGCTGCTCTGTGCACTGGCAGTGGGGAGCTATGGCAGCACCAGACCTCCCTCCCAGTCCCTCTGCTAGAGCAACCAGCAGAGGCTCCATCATGACCTCAGTTTGACTCCAACCCTGTGTGGCAGTGGTTCGGTCTCTCAAAACTCTCCCCAGAAACCAGCCCAGTGCAGCCCAGCTGAGCAGCTGACATCTGCCTGGCACCTCCACCCAACTTGGATAGAATTGGGGTCCTAAGTTCCTGAGAGCCCAGTGCCACTAATTCCAGTTCAGAACCCTCTCTTGGCTCTGGTGAGGGAGAAAGTTGTGTCCAGCAGAGTATCCCCCTCGTCAGGCTGAACGTATTCATCACTGGTTCAGGATTATTGGTCCTTTATGTCCTGAGTGCCTGGGAGCTGGCTTCTCCTGCTCTCAACACCTCCCACCAATCCAGGCTCCAAAGCCAGGTGGCTTCCCTCACTAGGACTGGCAAGGCAGGACTCACCTCACCCTGAAACCTCCTAGGCAGACTTGTGTGTACCACTGCCCACTGTAGCCAGAGAAGACCGAAATGGACAGATCAGAGCTGGGGGTGAAAGCATGAGTGGTAGTCCCTTGGAGAGCTCTCAGAGGGAGAGTGCAGAATCCTGGGCTCTAGTAGACTTGGAAAAGACCACCCATTTCCAGGTACAGAAGTTGAGGAGACTTCATAAACGGTCAAGCCATGGTCCACTGGTCTGGTTAGCATAGCAGAAGGCCATGGAGCAGAAGCAGTGAAGCTCTGATTAGTCTAGAGGAAAGAGAGATGTAATCCCATCAATAAGGAGACAATCATCCTTGCCTTGGATCTTTTGAGCATGATGATTGCATGTGCATGTGCAGAGACAATGAGTCAACATTAATTTTTGCTGCTACCTTTCCAGGGTTTTCTCTAATCCAGAAATTTCTAGTCTAAAGGAAAGAGAGATAGGAAGCAGGGTGAGTGATGTGTCGGAGAAAGGAAGATAATGGAGTTTCTGTATTAGGGAGGTACAAATGTTTACCCATCTTTTGAGAGATCTAGCTTCATAGCTTCATGTTACATGCCTTTCCCATGAATAGTCTTCTACAAACAAATCCTTAGTTTCTGACTCCTAAATCAGAGTGTGTGGAGCTGAAGACCAGACCAAAAGGTGAGGGGGTCATGCTATGACATCTGGGAGTAGGTGGTGAAAGAGTTACATTTGGAGTATTGTGCAATATGTGCCCTTAGTGTATTCCTTGTTTTTGGAGAACCAGTAAAGAAACGGGCAGAAGACATGAACAGACATTTCTCCAAAGAAGACATACAAATCCTAACAGACACATAAAGAATCTCAACATCACTTGTTATCAGGGAAATACAAATCAAAACCACAGTTTGCAAATATAATTTAATTGTCAGAAACCTTCCCAGAGAGGTACACATTAGTACATTGTGCTTATCTGTGTATTTTTAATAAGAACATTTAAAAATCTACCCATTATGAATTATCTTGTTATGCAGATATAGATTGCATTAAGGCAAATTGTGATAAAGCATTTAGTATCGATGTTTATATCATGAGAACATACTCAGGATTTCCCCCTACCATTCAGCCTTCATTACATGGGATGTGATTTATAGTGGTTCTCAACACTGGGTTAGTCAAATGAAGCAAAAAAATCCTTCCTTTCAGGTACTCAAGGCTTGGTGTTAACTTCCTACCTAATCTATTATGGTTTTCATGTCTTAACTACTATAATTAATCCTGTAATTTGAACTTGAAGCTTACCAAACCAGTTGAATAGCTTTCTCTATGCTTTATATAACTCAAAGTTTCTGACTTTAAAGGGAAGCTTTAAAAATAAGTATATAGTTGTCATTAGACTAAGAAGAAAAGGGCTTGGAAATTATATTGTTAAAACTGTAAAATATCACTCCTGCATTAAACCTCTTTCATCTAGTTCCTCTCTTGAAAGATCTTGCAAAGAGTTACAGGAATATATCTTTGACTAATAAGTAACACTACCTAAGAATTGACTCAAATAATTTTTACCACCTTTGCCAATCCCTGGTTGCTTTTAAGTATAATGGGGCTTATTAGGATTATAATTTAGAGAGTGATAGGCAAAGAACTCTGGGATAATGCAGTAAATACAGTAAATACAGTGGTTACTAAGTGTTTGAGTACTCTAGCATATCAACCCACTCTATGAAGACATCCATTCCCTAATAACTCTACCCTCAAAACTCCCCCTCTATATTATATAAATGTAAAATATTATATAAAATATATATTAATATAACTATATTTATATGTGATTCTTACATATCTTATTGGGGCTGTGAATACAACTTATTTGTAGGCCACTTGACAAAATGAAAACCAAAGAAAGTAAATTCTAGCTCATCTTATTTGTTGTATATGTGGCTTTGGCAATTTGCTTATAACCCAACTCTGAATTTTTTCCTTTTTAAAGAGGGATAATGTCTATCCAGACTGTATTACTGAGAGTCACATACCCTCAAATGAGTAAAAGTCTGATGATAATGTAAATTCCTGTATATATGAATAGTAGGTATAGCATTTCTTCTCTTCTACTGACTCCAAGACTGAGGACCTACTTAGTAGTGCTATGGCTTCACACTTAGATTTCTTTTTTCATTAAATAAACTTCCCAAAATCTTTCAGGTTGCAAGTATCACACAGGCACTGAACCTGCCATCTTTAAAATTGAAAATTTTTTGCTAGGAAAGCCTACTGATTTCAGTAGCATTAGAGATGCACATGTATGGAAATGATAAGTTACCCATCATTATTCTCAACAATTCTGGGTGGTGATCTTGCTGCCTCCTTCTCTTCTCTGTTCTGTTCCTTTATAGGTGGACCTACTATAGTTGCATCAAGTGGTATAACAGTTTCATTGTAACTCCCCTGTTCTGATGCCTTAGTTGGTCTGTTGGGAACTATTGATAGTTATGAGAACATGTGTGGAATCTTTTAGTCTGAAAGTGTATATATGATAACTTTCACAAGGAAGACTGTTAGGCTGTTTGCTTCTGTCCCACTCAGTCATAATATGCTATGCCCTGGTTCAGTTTTATATCCAAGAGTCAGTGCACCAATGCATGAGTCTATGTGTGTGTATTTAGTATATCCTTCTAGCAGTTCCAAAGTGCCATGAATCAAAAGCTCATTAATCCTTTCAAAGTCCATAATAGGCAGGTGACACTCATAAGTATCTCTTAGTATAGATTTTTCACATTTTTATGCCAGAGTTAATTTAAACTTTTTTCACTGTAAATGAATTTATTAGAAATGGCCACCATAGGGGCACCTGGGTGGCTCAGTCGTTAAGCATCTGCCTTCGGCTCAGGTCATGGTCCCAGGGTTCTGAGATCGAGCCCCGGGTCGGGCTCCCTACTCAGCGGGAAGCCTCCTTCTCCCTCTTCCTCTCCCACTCCCTCTGCTTGTGTTCTCTCTCTCTCGCTGTGTCTCTCTCTGTCAAATAAATAAATAAAATCTTAAAAAAAAAAAAAAGAAATGGTCACCAAAGAGAATCCTCTCCAATCATTTCCTTGACTCTTAATATTATTATATTAGTGCTGTCTATTATGAGAAAGCATTACTGATTATTTTCCATGTACCCCCTTCCTTGAGTTGGCCTGCATCAATCCAGTCTTTCTTTGAACTGAGCACGCAACCTGGGACAGTTTGTTTTACTATATGAGCTCCTCTATTTGAATGACCTCATCTAATTTTTCAGTTATCTGGAGGTGTTATAATTCCCATTACATGGAAGAATGAGCTGATGCTTAGAAAGGTTCAATGACTTAGTAAGCCAAAGAGATAAAGAGCAGAACAATGGCAGGAACTTCAATTGATCTATAACAAAACCGAGAGAATGTCTTGCTTTTTAGGCTTTAATGTAGGATGGAGAAAAGCAGACTTTGAAGAATTTATATTTTATATCGAGCTCTGGTAGATTCCATTGGATTGTAGGAGCAGGACATATCTGGTTCAGAAATTCCATTTCTCTATAGAAAATAAAGTATTTTAATATGTTCCTGTCATGTTAAAATACCCCTCCTTCGATGAAACCCCCAATGGGTGCCTGAAACTGAGTATAGTACTGAACCCTATGTGTACTTTATTTTTCCTATACATATATACCTATGATAAAGTTTAATTTATAAATTAGGCACAGTAAGGGATTAACAATAAAATAGAAAAATTATAGCAACATACTATAATAAGTTATGTGAATGTGGTCTCTCAAGATAGCTTCTTGTTTTGAACTCTTTTTTCTTGTGATGAATTGAGACAATAAAATGTCTTTGTGATGAAATGTGAGGTGAATGATATAGACATTGTGACTTAGCATTAGGCTACTATTGACTTCCTGAGGATCATCTGCTTCCATACCATGGTTGACACTAGGGTAACTGAAACAGCAGAAAGTGAAGCTGCAGGTAAGCATTTGGGGTGTAGGGGGGCAGAGAGAGACTACTGTACTTCCCTTACCCAAAGTGGTGATTTAGAAATTCTTTCACCTACCCACCTCTTCCTTTATAGTGACGGAATCTGCACCCAGTGATTCATTGAACATAAGGTTGTTCAGCAGACCATGTTAGAGATCTGCTATGTTTCTGGTTAGAATCTATTTCTGAGTTAACAGTAAAAATTGATGCTGTTGAGAGGTTGGAAATGAATACTTGACTTGATGCTTTTGGATGAGGTATTTTAGCCTGATTTTTTTTTTTTTAATGAAAATGTAGGAAATCATTTTCTTAGCAAAGCGTTTTTTTTTTTTTTTCTTTTTCTATGCTCTGGCATTATTCATAAATGAAGTAGAATGTGTCAAAGAAAGCAGGACACATAAGACTTTGTGGCGGAGAGACCTAATTTTGAATTTTAGATTTTCTGTTCACTAGCTATGCAGGGCTCAGCAAATCATTTTACTTCTTTGTGCTTTGATTTCATAATTTGAAACATGTGGATTATGCCTGTATGACTTAAATATTGAAGATGATATAAAATACATTAACATATAGTAGGTACTTAATTTACATTTGTTTTTATAAGAATAAAGAGTTTTCTAATGGGAGACAAGAGCCTTAGAGTCTAGTTCTGGCTCTATATACAAATCAGTCATGCAGTCATAGCATGTCAGTCTCCCCTGGCCTCAATTTCATCCCCTGTATTATTAACATGAATAGGGTGGAACTTATCTGAAGTGCCTTCTAAGTGTGAATCATTGTACCAGTTTTTCAGGCTCCAGATATTGAGCATCTATGACATAGAAGTAAGGTATACCAGAAATGCAGGCTGCAGAGGTAACATAGAACTATGACTTTAGTGTAACAGTAAATGATACATAATATTTCACATATAATGTTTCCTTTATCCATTTGGGGAACAATGCTTCCTCGTTGTTAATAGCATACCTATTCATAGGAGTTCCTAAAATTTAAAATTCAAGGTGGCTTTTATTTAAAATAAAGTGAAAAACTAACTTTTCACATAGAAAAACCACCCATGAGCTTGTCCTTCCTGTGATAGAGGTACATGCAGCAATATGTTAGAAATATGTTTATTGACTTGGAGTAAGTACCCACTACTGTCAAGCTAAAAAAAATAAAAGTAAAAAGTAGTAATTCATTCTCAGATTGCACTGTCCATCAATGTATTCCAGGGACCTAAAGAACATCTGACAAAGAGTAAGATCAATAACTATATGACATATGTGGATATATAGGTATATAGATATAAATATGCAGCAAAGTAGCAGTATCTTATGTTTTTGCACTTCTAGAGGTGCCAGTAGAAGGAGCTAATAGGCCTTTGTTTAGGAACTACTTTGTTGATGAGAAGAGAGAGAGATTTGGAAGTAACTGTACCAATCTTACTTCATTTTCTGGCTGTAATGTGGACTTCAACTCCAAACAAAACTTATCTTGAGCATTCTCTTTTTATGTCTATGTGTATGTATGTGTGCATGTATGTGTACATATGTGTAATCTATAGATTATACAAAAATTCAAAATAAAATATAAACATATTTTGAAATATTATTGATTCATTTATAGTAGAACTTGGTTATTTAGGCTGTGATAGGAGTTCTCCAAATACCCAATATATTTTTTCTTTTAAAGAAAGGGAACATGAGTGTTTTTATCATCTTTGTGATTAAGTAGTCCAATTAAAGTATGGTGGAGTACATTATGCCAAGATTGTTAGTGACCACTTTCATTTTGTTCTTTGCTCAACTGGGGTTATATATGCCAATAATAGTGGCTATACAAACTAAGTCAATTGACATTAAGCCAAAATTTTAATCTTCACAGATCTTTATTTTTTTTTAAGATTTTATTTATTTATTTGAGAGAGAGAGACAGCGAGAGAGGAAACACAAGCAGGGGGAGTGGGAGAGGGAGAAGCAGGCTTCCTGCCAAGCAGGGCACCCGATGTGGGGCTCGATCCCAGGACCCCGGGATCATGACCTGAGCTGAAGGCAGACGCTTAACGACTGAGCCACCCAGGCGCACCTTCACAGATCTTTACATAAAATCCATTATTTTTTAAAGAGTTTGTTTATTTATTTATTGAGAGACAGACAGACAGACAGACAATGTGGAGCCTGAGGTGGGACTCGATCATGACCCTGAGCTCATGACCTTACTGGAAATGAAGAGTCAGATGCTTAACGGACTGAGCCACCTGGGCACCCTGTAAAAAAGACACATTATTATAATTTTCATTTGTTAAAGTAATTTGAGGGAAAACAAAAAATTTTAAGTTGAAGTTGCTCATGGAGAAACACTGACTCTCTGAGTTAAATATCACAGGCAGCTTGATGAGTGTTACCTCTGGGATCGATGGGTCAGGTAATGTGAGGTCACATAGAATCAGCTCTGAGTTTCTTCAACATGTTGATGAAACCAGAAGAGCACTGTTATAAAACAAACAACAACAACCAAAAAAAAAAAGAAAAAGGCAAAACTAAAAAAAAAACAAAACCCATTGTTCTACATTTTCTCCTCATAATCACCTCCCTTTGAAAAGCATCTGAAAGGAAAGAAATATTTCTTATTGTCAAATCACTCTTTTCATTCCTATAGATTAGACATAAATATCCATTTAAGCTAGGCTATTTCTAACATGTATAATTTATGGACCAGTATATAAAAGTATAGGCTCATGAATCAGACCCTCTAGGTTGAAGTCCTGTCTTTTTTAATAATAATCTGATTCTGGACAAATCCTTAGTATTTCTAAACTTCATTTTTCTGGGCTGGAAAGTGGGGTAAAAATAGTATCTGCATTGAGGGTAGTTATGAGGATTAAATGAGACATCCAAATAAAGCATTTAAAACAATGTCTAGGATATAGTAAGAAGTCAATAAAAGTTAGCACTTTTGGTTATTAACCCACTTTAAAATTCTGTTAGTGATACCACTGGGTATCACTAGCTATACAATAGCTACTTAGTGGAACATAGCTTATTCCTGGGAGACAGTAAATAAGTATAAACTTAAAATATGGGGAGCTTAAACTGCAGTAGGTGCTTAAAGCAGTCACTATTCCCTGTTCCTCAGATGTAGGAAACCTTATTGTCAATGAAACTTAGATGATTAAATGTTTTCCATGAGAGGTAGTACACAGTGCACTTATCTTCTACTGAAACCCAGTCTTGCTGCCATGATACTGTTTGGGAAGGAGGTCTGAGTTACTGGGTTTAGTCGATGGCAATTTCTTTCATTCATTGATTAAAAATTTCCTTGGTGGGGGAGCGCCTGGGTGGCTCAGTCGTTAAGCGTGTGCCTTCGGCTCAGGTCATGATCCCAGGGTGCTGGGATCGAGCCCCGCATCGGGCTCCCTGCTCCACGGGAAGCCTGCTTCTCCCTCTCCCACTCCCCCTGCTTGTGTTCCCTCTCTCGCTGTGTCTCTCTGTCAAATAAATAAAATCTTTAAAAAAAAAAAAATTTCCTTGGTGGGAAGCAAAATATGTAATTCATTGTGCTATCAGCCTTAGTAAACTAAAAATAACCACTTTTGAAATCTCCTGATGGGTCTCATTAAATCAAATTATTTTAAGATTTCTTCACCTAAACCTGAAAACCACATTTGCCCCCATCTATAAAGTAAACTTGATGTTCACTTGGCATGGTGGCTTCTGCCCTAGAGGCCCCAGATGTCTTGAGGCCAAAAAAAGGTGATCACAAGAACCCAAACATATCTATGATAGTCCAAATACTCAATGGTTATTTTACATTTAATTTGGTTAGCTATCCCATTTTCATACTTTGAGATGGAAATGGTCATCTTCCAGTGTGACTCCCAGACTTTATTGGTATGGTTGGTCTTGGGCAAAGTAAGAAGGAGCAAAAGATTTTAGGCAATATAACTTTTTACTAACATTTCCTCATCTATATAACCATGACTTTCAACTCCTTATTTGGAGCATATCTGACCCTATTAACTTGACACAACAAGCTTTGGGTAATAGAAGCATGAGTAGGAGAATCAGGACTTGGGGGAATGGTGAGGAAGAAAAGGATGCATGAAGTTCCCTCTAGATTTACTTTGATTGTCATAAAGATAGAGATCTTGGACTACAGAGGGCTCTGTGTACGTGTATGCATGTACATGCATGCAATTTTAGCTGTACTACACCGTCTCATGTAATTCTGTTCTCTGCTAATACATGGTTCCTCTGGAGACTTCATCAGTAGAGACTATAGAACAGTCCTGTCCAATAGAATTTTCTGCAGTGATGGAAATATACTTCTCTGTTCTGCATAGTAGCTTCTAGCCAATGTGGCTATCAATCATTTGAAATATGGTTAGTGCAACAGAGCAATGACATTTTTAGTTTTACTTAACTTTAATTAATGTAGATTTAAGTATTAATCGCGTGTAGTCAGTGATTAACATATGGAATAGTGCAGGTATGTACTATTACCACCACCAGTTGATTGACTTCATCTGACAGCAATGTGTAAGATTCAGGTGATCTGGAAAGTCCTTAGCTGACTGATTCCCAAGCCTGATGCACTGATCTTTTCCTGAGGGAAAAGTGAAAAAGGCCAGCTATGTCATGAGTGAAGCTATCCTCAAATGTGATATCTCTTCTATGGCATCTGTATATTCCCCACCCTCCTGTGTGGGTGAGAATGTCCCCACAGGCTTTTCAGTTCTTGCATCATTACCTTTGAAACCCCAGAACAGAGTGTCTAGTAGCCGGATTCCCAGAAATGCCTGTCTGATCAAGTAGCCATTTTTTCTGAATCAGTCTGTTAGGCTGGATCCTTCATGAGAGGTGAAAGAGAAAGATTTTAGAGTCAAAGGCCTTTAGGAATCACGAAGCTCAGTGTTTTCCAAGGTTGGTACATGTAATGTCACAGTACATGAGATGATTTTAGGTGGCACAGTAATATACTTGAAGGTACTATTTTAATTTCATTAGTTAAGCTTATTTTAATGTGTATTCTTAACATTCACATAGTATCTCTTTATCTGTGGGGTTTTTTTTGATCTTTTGTGATGCTATCCATATCTACTCAGTTATGTTGTCTGGGAAATGGCATGGGAAAGGAGGAATCCCTTTTAAAAGTGCTTTTAAAAATTTGAAAAAATGTATTCTATCATGAAGGTATCTGCTCCACTTACTTTTCAGCAGGCTAAAATCATTCTATTACTCCATCAGAGTGGGAAGATAATTCACTTATGTCCTACCTGTGCACCTAGAAAACAAACTTGGGTTCAACTAATGGAGTCAGGGTTGAAAGAATGAGGTGGAGGCTTTGGCTGGCACCTGGAAATGCCAGAAACATGTGGACATAGATTTGCAATTCAGGCTCCTTTGCTCTCAGTTCCCATGACAAACTAGCTCAGTTCTTTTCTTTTTTTCTTTTTTTTCTTTCTTTTTTTTTTTTATTAGTAGGCCCTTCAATTATTTTTTTGAGTACTTGATTTAATTTAGACATATACTGATGGAAATATAAAGAAATATGTTATCATTCTTTCTTTTGAGCTCACCATCTGGATGGAGAGATAAGTTGGCTGAGAGTAAGAGTTGAATTAATTAAATTTAATTACATTTCTTGGGCCAGTCTTTGAGACTCTGTCCCTAGATGAGATAGACCTCATTGACTCAGTTGCTCAATACAAGAAAGTGAACTGAGTTTGCTATAAGTCCCAACCATCTTGTTGAAATACCACAGATGTGTTTTTGTTCTTACAAATGACTTTGACATAAATGTTTATTCCCAGGCAGGAATTGTTTCCTGTTAAGTGAATCAGGCTTATAGGAACCCTTTTAAAAGCTTGTATTTCAGTCTCAATTGTCAGTCTGGTTTTTGTTCCTGTTACAGTCCTCTGACCTTGTGAAGCAAGGGATTCATTTATTCAAGTTTGATTAAATAAATGAAAGAACAAGTATAGATGCTGCTTCTTAATTGTTTCATTTCCTCTCACATCTTTCTTTATCACAGTCATCTTCTATGATAAGACCATGGAAAAGAATCTAGGACTAGAAATTGGTCTTGATATGAAAGCCAGTGAGAAAGAAGGGGGCAAAAACAGGTGTATAACCAAGGAGGGAAATCAGAAAGTGTGACTGATAGTGAGTGCTTTGACAGATGACTCAGCACCGTGACTTTTAACGTTAAGTTAGTACTGTGGCTAATAGAGAATCTAATTAAGAGCCGAGTCTAGCCAATTATGTGGCAACTGTAACTTAACCATTGAATAGATGGTTGGACTTCTATTACTAAGAGTAACAGCTTCAACTAAAAATATTAGGGTCAATTATGTACTTGTATGTGAACTTTTGTTCACATATAAATTACATGAAAATAACAAAATAGGGTATGTGGGTACAGATGTTGTAATGATGACATGGTATGCAGTGTCTTCAGGCTCTCTGCCCCATTAATCCCTCCCCTCCATGAAATCAGGAATTGGCGTATAGCTCTAGTCCACTTTGCCCAAAACAGAGTTATGTTTTACTTTAATTGAAGCTACAAGTGCCTACTGGATGGTTTTAGGGACAGAATCTTCCAGGAAACAAATTATCCATTGAAGACAGAGTGTGTATTAGAAGCTGGCTGAGTTCATTTCTACCACACTGGGCTACCAGTGCAGTTTATGCTTAATTTCATTCTTTCTTTCTTCAATAAAGACTCATTTTGACTTAGAAACAACTTTTTTGTTGTTGTTGAAAGAGTTGGCATACCTAATGTGACCTGATTACGTATTTTGGGGACCCCCCCACCTCCCCATCTCCCAAGCCTACAGAAGGCAAGCTGAAGGTAAAAACTTCAGAGCTCACTCTGCTTTCTTAAGCAGAGCATTACTATTATAAAACAAGTTTGTAGGAATCAGTAAAATTATATGAAGGGCAGTAAAGCAACTTATTAGTGTAGAGTCAGGCTTATCCAGTTTATGAGGTCTGTGTAATTAATTATTAAAGGGTAAGACATTTACAGAAACTGTAAAAGCATTCTGTTAAGGTCAAGGTGGTTACGATTCAAGTTTAAACAGCTTTAGCCTTTGTCTTGAAACTAGAACTCTCTACTCTGTGATGAAGGATGGGATGAGAGACTGTTGGTTGTACAGTATCTAGACCAGATTGCAAAAGTCCCTGTATTCTTTCAAACCCAGTTTTCTAATTATAGACTTAACTTTCTGAGGTATCTTCCCTCACACCCTCATAACTGATATGTGCTGCTCAGGTTCTGATGTGTTCTGATTGAATGGGACCATCCTGAACCAGAAGTCAGGAGATCTGGCCCAGGGTCTTGTCTGCGGTTTACCAGCTCTATGACCTGGAATCAGCCACTTACCTTCTGTGACTTCCTGTCTTCCCGTCTGCAAACAATGAGTGTACTACCACCCACTTCCTCAAGAGGTTACAAGGATGCCATAAACTATGAAAGCAGGGGGCACAGGGGATTTCTGGTCCACACTAGGAACACTGTGCTTACAGGTTGAATCTTTATGTATCTTTTTTCTTTCCAAAAGAGTACTCTCAGAGAACACCTCCAAGTAAGGAAGTCTTATGTTTGCCAGCAGGGCAAATCTATTATTCTCAGCCCATTTCCGAACTGTCTGTTTAAACCTGCACTTTAGAAGAGCTTGGACTTGGTGTCTGGCCTATTGTTTTTATACTGAGGATGAAGTTTTGAGCCACATTGAGGAGAATAGGGTTTTATTCTGACGTGGCTCCATGTTAGCAGTGTGACTTTGAGCAAATCAGATGATCTTTTGAGTACTGATTATTGTTTGGCAAATAACCGTATAACCTCCAGTGTGGTATGATTGTACTCTTAGTGAGACCACTTGAGTTGAATCCTAGTTGTGTTTTGCGCTATGTATACTTGGAAAGGATGTAAGCTAGGGATGCCTATTTCCTTCTCTGCAAAGTAAACATGATAATCATATCTTCCTAATAGGGTTGTTTTGAGGCAAACATGCATTGGTAAAATACTTAGAGATATGGTACATATGGTAATAAAAAATCTTATTTGGTATGATTTCCTTTTTCTCAAATTGGTTTATTTAAGGCAAAGTCTTCTATATGTCTTAATGTACTGTGAGGTCATATAGGAGACTGTTCTCTCTTCACTAAGTACCCTCTTAGAAAATTTAGGGAAATCTGGGGCGCCTGGGTGGCTCAGTTGTTGAGCGTCTGCCTTTGGCTCAGGTCATGATCCTAGAGTCCTGGGATCGAGCCCTACATCGGGCTCCCTGCTCGTGGGGAGCCTGCTTCTCCCTCTCCAACTCCCCCTGCTTGTGTTCCCTCTCTCACTGTGTCTCTCTCTGTCAAATAAATAAGTAAAATCTTAAAAAAAAAAAAAAAAAGAAAGAAAATTTAGGGAAATCTGTCTCATAGTGTTTTGTTTTACCTTTTTTTTTTCCCGATTATATTTCTGGCAGAGCAAAATGCTTGAAAACAGTATATAAGTACTGTATATGTGGAGAATGGATTGCTAGGGAGAAAAAAAAAAAGATGACAGAAAATGGAAAAAGAGGAGGGAGAGGAGCAGGAGGGGGAAGGGGGCAGCAGGAGGAGAGCAGGGAGGAAGAGATGATAGTGATGAAGGTGATGATAATGACACAAACAAAGTAGATGGATCCCTGATATGCAGCTGTGGCCCTGTGGATTTTTTGGCAGGAATATCACACATGGATCTTCAGGGTCCACATAGCCTTCTCCCCAACTGGAACTAAAGGCGGGTGGTTTCTCCTATGCTGGGATTATTTCCCAATTCATGAAATGCACTCCTTTTAGAATTTGGAGTGGAAGCAGGCCCTTTCCCTCCTGGTGTCAGCTCCCAGCCTGCCTCAAGCTCAGCCAGGCCAAGGAGAGGTATGGCATACAGTGACTGAGCTGACAGGAACTTCCCGGGACTTCAGGTTGGGATGTGTCCTCTTTCTTTCTGAGAAATTATGGTGTTAGATGAAACATGAGGTCAAGATTCTGGAGAAGAAAATTCAGACGTGGAGCCTGAGGGATGATGAAGCTGCTGCCAGTCCTCTAGGTCTGTCCTGGAACGTTGAGCCAGTGTCACATCTCTTAATTTTTGTTGGGTTTTATGTTATCAACATCTTGATGTTGGACATGTAAGACTTGAAAACTGGCAGACAGAGCGTTAGTCTAGAAGTTAACGAGGTATTGGCTGACCCTGATTTTGCTGCTAATTGTGCATGACTTGGGGTAATTTATTTACTGCCTCTGAGCCTTTGTTTCCTCAAGAATGATGGAAGTAGTCATGACTATCTTATTGTGTATAATATTATGAGTGGCTGTTAAATCACAACTTGGTTACTCTAGAATCTTAGATCTGAGAGAGAAGAATTAAGGTTAGAGGCCATCTAATACAGTCCCCTCTGATGCAAGGGTTTCTCTACTCATTAACATCTGGACAAGCAAGCCTCTAGCTTCTGACACTATCTTGTTTGGGGAGCATGCTGCTTTAGGAGGTAGCTGATCCTATATCTGGTGAACCTTGATTGCTATAAAGGTGGGGCACATGGTTATTTTTAATGGAAAAAAAATGTTTCCAGATATTTAACCCCACACAGCTCTCAGGAACGAGTAACAAAGTTTCCCAGGCTCAGGCACACTTGTGTCTGACCTGTGCTTTATCTTCACAGGTAAGCATTTATTTTGTTGGTCCTGGTGCAAGAATCCCCTACATATAGGTTGTTTATCTTTTCCTGGTAACACAGGAACCATATCTATGAATAGTATAATTAACCATGTTAATCACATATTTCATTTGCGCTCTGCTAGTGGTGAAACACCCTCTGTTGGTTCTTATTTATGCCTGTTTTCTAGATTAGTACTGAGGGGAGTCCCCCACTGGTAAGCAGGAGTTTTGGTGGTTAATCGTGGTAAAGAGCCTCATAACACTTTGTGTTTTCAAAATCCAGATTTTCTGATGTTTGAATCTATAACTGTGGTTGTAATACAAAATACAATGAGAGAGATGGATTCTTTTATAGAAAAGGGATTGGAGAAAGATACCAAGAAGCAGGGTTGTGTTGGATAAGGGAGGCATGATTCTCCATATCATTCTTATTATCAAGTAAATCAATTAAAAGTAATAGGGCAAGTGAAGCTGAGAGATCTTTTACTTGCTGGACCATCATCTACAGGGGCTCTTTGTCCCTCAGCCATTAATGAGCTCTTAAACTTTGCAACTAGGAGGGGTAAGTGATCAGCTGCAGGAGAGCAGATGTTTGTGGACAGCTCCACTAAAGCATATGTAGGGAAAATAGCAACATGTGACTTTGTACAAAAAGCCAGATGGGCATTTGGGCCTCCTGACACTGTGCATAAGAGAGTATCTTAATATTCTTGTGTTCCATGAAGTGTTTAGGAACTAACTAGAATCCTACATTGTATACCAGTTCTCCCACAGGTGAAAAATGTAATTCGCACACTCTGGTAGTTACAATGGCCACGCAGGGGAAGTCAAGACCTTCAAAACAAAAGCCAGAGGGCCAGAAACTAAGCCACAATCTCTATTATGCTCATATGTGTGCAAGTCCAGCGTGCCAGATAAGAATCCAGGGACCTAGAGCAGAGCTTAAAAGATTACAAACGTATTGCTTAAGGTTAGATCACATCCTTGGGTCATGACTAGGGGAGAGACACATAGCACAGGACAAGCAAGCTTCGTCTCAAATCAGAAAGACAGTGACCATATGGACACTAATTCTAAATGAGAGAGCAAGGCAGGTGGTCAGAACTCCTGGAAAAAAACTCCAATGTCTGGCAGGGACTAAGATCAGAGCCAAATAAATATACTCATGGAAAATTAAAATAAATTGTGTGTCTAAGGAAATCACTTACTTCATTCCAGAAGTATATGTGTACTTCTTAAGGTGGGGATTTGTGCTTGATTGGGACTTGATTGGCCTTTCGAGTGGTAATAAAAATGCCTCGAGGAATGAAGGGTAACAAGGACACTGCCATTGGCTCTCCCCTACAGCAATGGTGGCCTGGGCTCTCCCAGCTAGAAATTCTTCCAGCTTACCCAGCTCACTGATGGTGTCAGAGACATCTCCCAGGGATCTTAGCTCCTTGCGGCTTGCCGTTTCAGTGCCAAGATGTTGTTCTCAGTGTGTCACCTGCACTGACTTATCAATAAAGATGTAATAGTAAATAGTGGGTCTGCTCGTTCCTCCTTTGCAGTGTCAATGACTAACAATTAGGGTCTCTCCTGCAGAAACATATTGAGGAACTGCAGAAATGAGGCCACCAGGAGATTACTGGTATCTCATGAGACCATACCTACTCCCAAACATCACTGACACCTCCCATTTTTAGTATGCTCTGGGAAAAGGAAGAAACAAGCCAGCATCTTCTACCCTCCTCCTCTTGCTCTATTATCCATGTCTTCTACCCTCTTCTTCTACTCTCCTCCTCTTGCTCTATTA
>NW_023270265.1:33167427-33292290 GCF_011800145.1 Mirounga leonina
TATCCTCTTCTTCTACTCTCCTCCTCTTGCTCTATTAGCCATGTCTTTTGGTTATTCTTACTGTTCTTATTTTCAGACTCTAAGAAGAATACCCAAACCTCATTAATTTTTTTTTTTGCACCACTCTGATCTTATAATTTTAATAGTTGGAGAGTAATCCAAAAATAGTGTTGGTATACTATAGGGATATACCACATGAAGCTTAATATGCTTAATATGTTTTACTTCAACCTCTACCTTTTAGGCATTTTTAAATTTAAAGCAAAATTGTTAATCTGGAAAAGTACTATAAGTACTCCAAACAGTGTCCCAAACTCAAGGGGAATGCTATATTTATATACTGCAGATCAAGTGTATTTATCACCCAGAGCCATGTGAATAATGGAAGCAACACTGGTTATACCAATAGTATGAGCTTAATCTTATATAAATATTTGAACTTAACACAAATTACTTTTTTTTCTCCCCCCAAGAATCGTTGATTCCAACTTGCTAAGTAAAAGGAAGGTTTCAAAGTTAGTTCTCAGTTATCTTTGTAACCAGGACAAGGAAGAAAGGAAAGGAACTTTGAACTTGTAGTGTATATTTGATTCACTAGAGATCAGTGTTGGATGACTTTGGTTCACAATTGCTTGCATTTCTAGTAGGTTCCATGGGCTTAAAGGAAAAATTTCTTCTTGAATGGTTAGACACAGAGCAATCATATCATTCATCTGGTGCCCCTTTCCCTCCCCAACAAGGCTAGGAACCACCTCCTTAGAACTCAGTTGTTATCTCCTCGATGAAACCCAGAATGTTTCTCTCCCCTAGGAAATGGAAGCTATGAATTGTAGCCAGTTTGTAGTATGAACAGACTATAATTCAAGTACAATGGCAACTCCAGTGTTTACTCACCATGCCATTAAGCCTGTCACTTCCCAAGGCACCCTTCAGAACAAAGTTTGATTTAACTGGCCAAGTCCAAGAAACAAAAATTTCTAGGTGCTTAATTCCTAAAGCTTCATGCTTGGGTCTGCCTTGGCGTCTGTCATTTAAGTTCAAGAGAAATAAACTAGGCAACATGGCCCCATAAAGATTCAGAACCAGAATAAAAATGTAATTTTGCAAGAGCACAGAGGGAAGATTGGGTAATAAAAATCTGGGTTAAAATAAATGGTCTCTTTCATTTTATATGAATGATATGAAGTTTTGGATGGAAAAAGTGGGCACTAGACTAAAATTAGAGTCACCCCATGGGGGTAGATCTCATTTATTTGATTTGCTTTCCTTTTTCTTATTGTAAAGTTTATGTCCATTGACATGAGTTTTCACAAAGGGGTTCAGATATGGAGATAGATTCCTTCAACATACCAGTTGCTAATTTCTGGGAGTCATCTCTGCCTCTGGTAAAATTTATTCATGAAACATGTGCCAGAAAGAGTTTCTTCCTCACACTCTCCAATCCCTTCTGAACTCCTCTAGCTAGAAGAACTGTTTTTTGTGTTTTGTTTTGTTTTGTTTTAAGTGAGAAATGGTGCAATTTTTAAACATTGGTAACTGATCAATATTTTAAAACTGTGTAGGGTAATAATATGATTCATGACCTGAATTTGGCTCCAGAGCTCCAGGTTATGATCCCTGAGATTGTGAGCTTCTTGAGGGGGTTTATAACTGCCTTCTATTCCCCAAGATTTGTTACACTTGATGCTGATTACTATCAAGAAGCAGCCACAGTAACAACTGAAATGGTTTGGTGGTGACCACAGACTTAGTCATTGCTATTGTATCTACAGTATCTTTGAAAGGCACACTGACCGTAACATGTCTTGTCTCAGAGCAGAATTCTTTTCAAGCTGGAATGTACTGTGTTCTGACTGCAGTGCTGATCTCTAAACAACAGCATGCTTCGAAGTTGGGAGGAACCCTTTGTGTAATCTAGACAATCTTCTCATGTTACGCATGAGAAACCTGCGGTCACAACTGCAAATGTAACTTAATGTCATAGTCCTCGTCTCCTGGCTCTGAATGTAGGACTTTCCCCAATAGGTGGTGATGCTTATTCCACACTAAAATTCCCAAAGCCTGCCTTGCAAACAGCACCTATTCCTTATCTTTCTGGATCCTTCCTGTCGAATCTAATTCAAGTCTCACTTGTGTGTTTAAAATGTTTCCTAAATGCACCAATGGAAACTCCCTCCCCTAGATTTCCTTATCATTTACTTTTCTTTTGAATCTTCACCAACCATTCTGTTTTACTGTCCTGTAACTTTTCCAAATCTCCCCAGTGACAATAGTACCTTCCTAGGTACCAAGACAAGAACTCTCACAGGGTCTAACATATAGAAGATATTTAATAAATAAGGATTAATAAAATTAATGAACAAAATGCCTAACATATTTCTAGAACAGGGATGAAAATGTTCTGAACTGCCAACCATTATAGGCTCTGTAATCCTGGGCAAAAAGCCTAAACTACTCCAAACTCCATTTCTTTCCGTTGTAAACCAGTTATAAGAATAGTACCTATCTCAGAGGGCTGCAATTAGGAGTCAGTGAAATAAAATGCTGAGTGTCAGGCCTGACCTCTTTGGGTATGGCAGGTTGGGGTAGTTGAGAAGGCATTTTTGTCTATCCCATGTATCACAAGGGACAAAGACTCTGTGTCTAGGATTTTTTTTCACAGGTGCATGTGCAGTTTCATAAGATGAAAAATAGCCTCCAGAGGCCTCTGATGCTCAACTAGCTTAGTGTTTAATTTAGCAGCCCATAAACGGTCCTGGGTCAGCCAGGAAGAATTTTAATACTGCAATTAGAGTCACTCACTGTATTTTTGCATTTTATGCTCCTTCAGGGTTTGCAATTTCCCCAGAGTAAAGCTTATATTTTGCTCAGATTCTCAGTCACATAAAGTCTTGAAAAGAGTTGGGAGAAATGGGTTTAATCCTAGGCATTGGTTCTTTTACTGAAAGTTTACAAGGATGCAAGAATAGTGTGGTTGTTGCATTTGATCTGATGTGGAAGCACACTAAGTTTAATCTCTGACTTGACTACAAATGACCTTGAAAATTTTTTTTTATTTAATTTTCAAAGAGTCAAGCTCTTTTCTACCTTTTTCTTTTTGTAAGATTTTATTTATTTATTTGACGGAGAGAGAGACAGCGAGAGACGGAACACAAGTAGGGGGAGTGGTAGAGGAAGAAGCAGGCTCTCGGCTGAGCAGGGAGCCTGATGCGGGGCTCGATCCCAGGACCCTGAGATCATGACCTGAGCTGAAGGCAGATGCTAAATGACTGAGCCACCCAGGCACCCCTCTTTTCTATTTTTCTCATTTTGTATTGTTCTTTTTCTCCTCTTACCTCTTTAGGACACTGCTATCTGCTTTCCACCTTGTTGTTCTAAGACTTTTTTAGAAGGTCACCAAGGTCCTCTTAGTAGGGTGACTATACATCCCCTCTTATACTTACTGTCTTGGCATAATTATTAAGAACATTCGCTTTGGGTCTCCAAAGTATCCTGGTATGAATAATAACTTATAGGATCATCGTTGTCTTAGTCACCAATTAGAGGTTCTCACTCAGTCCTCAGTCCCACTGACCCTTTTGTCATATGTGCCACAGTGAAGAAAACATCTTTCTCCAAACACTGGTGTAGAAAACATTAAAGTTTTAGAAAACATTTATTTTTTTTCTTTATTTTTTATTTTTCTTTCTTTCTTTTTTTTTTTTTTTAGAGAGAGGGAGGAGGGAGGAGGGGCAGAGAGAGTGGGAGAGAGAGAATCTTAAGAGAGAATCCACACTGGGTGTGGAGCCCCACATGGGGCTTGATCTCACAACCTTGAGATCATGACCTGAGCTGAAATCAAGAGTCAGATGCTTAGCTGACTGAGCCAGCCAGGCACCCCTAGAAAACATTTTTTTGACAATAGTGCAATACAGATTTAAACCCCAACTCCATTTATCAGCTGTGTGACTTTGGAAAAGGTGTTTAACAACCATATATATATATAGTATATATATATGTATGTATATATATATATATATTATATATGTATGTATGTGTATATATATATATATGGAAGCTCTTAGACTTTTGCAACTCTCTATTTAAATATCTATATTTATATAATATTATAAATAATTTAATAAATATAATAATTATAATTATACATAGTAATATATTATAATAAATTTAAAATATTATAAATAAAATTATAAACAGTTTATATAATTATAAAAAGATATATATTTAATACAAAGCAAGAAATGATAGAAGTTTCTGATGTAATTGGAATGATGCCTAGCAGAGTAAGAGGAAACTATTCCTCGTCTCTTCAAGAAAGATCCTGTCCCTTGGCTCCAATTATCTCCCACAGTCTCCTCCTCCTCCTTGTGATATGTCTGTTTCCCTTTCTGTCACCTGTCACTTTTTCTCTCTCTGCCTGTCTCTCTGTCCTCTGCTGTCCTTGGCTGTGGCAGTTTTCTGTTTTGTGCATATATGTGGGCACACCCACAAACATGACGAAGGAACATTGCCAGAACGTCATAGACAGGCAGAGATGAACATGGTGCCCCAGGAATTGGTGAGAGTTGGTGAGAGCTGAGGGGATGTAGTAGAGTCCCCATGTGCTGAAATGGAAGAAGACTATACAGAGCAGAAAGGGCTTAGACAGGAGATCCAGACTGGCAAAAGCAAGAGGGAAGACTGTCGTTTAGGTGAAGAGCCAGGTGAGTGTCTGTCATGCTTGTTTTCTATCTGTCTGACAGATAAAGCTCCATACTGGAAACATTCAGGATATAAATGATCAAAATAGGAATATCCTCAACACATACCTTAGAATTTAAAGATTAATCTTTCATGGGCAAGAGAAGGAACCAGGGACACTGGGGCCAATGGGTTTGGGTTCAAATCTTCTTGCACTTGTGAATCAGAGGGCAAGATCTAACACTGGGTTTCAGTTTGTTTTATATGTGCTAAGAGCAGAGACTTTGGAGATAGTTTGACTTGGATTTACATTCTGGGTCCCTAATTGATAGGTGTGTGACCTCAAAGTTGCAAAACTCTAAGAGCTTCCGTTTCTCAAATGTACGATGGTGATCATTATAGTGCTGCCTCATAAGATGATTGTGGGGGTTGAATGTGAATATAAAAGCGAGCAGTAACCACTTCCTAGGGATGTTGGGTGGATTTATTTAATGACCATTTGTAAATGCTGGGTATATAGTGGTTATTAAATAAATCACAAATTGAAAGAAGCCTAAGACAAGATACAACTGAAGTTGATTAAAAGTTATCACCAATTACATAATTATTTGTATACTTCTTTTTCCTCCTCCTCCCTATTTTAGTTTGTCTGTTCCCTACTCCTGTCCTCCTGAAATATAAACTCCAAAAGTCTGAGGACTGTGGCTGTCTTTCTAACACTCTGCCTCAACATTCAGCATAGTTCCTGGTACGTGATAGATGCACAACACCTATCAGTTAAATTATCACAAACAATGATAAAAGAGACAGGAAACAAAACTCGGGGGAAATTGCGGGACAGAAAAATGAAGGTTTAGTAACTGATAAAAGTTACAAATAAATGAGTATTGCAAACTCTTTGCAGAGTCATTAAAATGAAGGCTAATGTTTACACTTCCTGAGTCATAATCCAGCTATTAGACACCAAGTCACTGACTGACCCAGAGATACCACCTAACACTGGGCTCCAGAACCACTGAACTAATTTGCATTGGATAGAAGATGGCTTTGGTACTTAAGGATCATGATAAAGGATGTGAGCTTAGATTTGATCCTGGAACAGGCCATAGGCATATAATGCAGGGTTAATTTGTAGGTAATGTATGGGATGCTAGAATTCTCTAATGTTTTATACTTATTTTGTTCATTACTACAGCACATGGCACTGAGGTATGTCCAGGAACTCAATTGGCTATATGACAACAGTGATGACAAACTCAGGGTTTCTTGTTTTGTGGATAGTGTGTTTGGTCTCACAGAAGACATCTATGCAAGGGAAAACATCATTAAAGGAGAAAAGCAAAGAAATGCATTTTTATAGGAGAAAAGCAAAGCAATGCAAATTCTATCCATGTTTTTGGCCCCAGGGAGAGGCTTGTCCTCAGAAATGAGGATTTATTGGATAAGGCATATACCAAGTGGGCAAAGACAGGACTGGGATTATGACTTGCCAAGTTTCTTTATCCCCTACGGGGCACAATGACAGCTACCTATAACTGGGGCCTCTGGGTTCTTATGTCTGTCTTCAAATTTGTCTTAGATCCTTTTCAATAAAAAGAAAATAATTGCAGGGATGATGTTTATAGTTGCTGAAAAATAAGTTGGTTTGCTGAAATTGCTTTTTCTATTCTCCAGCACTGCCTGTTTTTCTCAGCTTTATTATTCACACTACAGGTATATTCAGACCCTGTTCTAGAGACTAAAGGAATGGGATGGACATAACAGATGTGGTTCCTGCCTTCATGGAGCTGATTGAGGATCCTAATTCTAGGCATTTCCGTCTACCACCATTTATTCTGTTTCACTCTGCTCCGCGTGCCTTGCTAGCTTTTCCTCTGGCTTCCTTGATCCCTCCTTCCTCTCTGTGACATCTCATTTAGAAGTGATTGGGGCTCTGTAAGTAAAACATCTGTGCCTGTGGAACAATATGAAGTATCTACTTGGGCAACTGTATTAAAAGATCTAATTCCCTTAAAAGAAGACAAATGGGATTTCCCCATAAAGACCAGGAATATGCTCATGGGGGCAGACAGGAGGGGGTTTGAACAAGACAACTACAAGAAATACAAACCATAAGTTGCATAGGGTAGCTTCTCAATACATGTCTGCTGAAATAAAGCTGGTGCAGAAAACACAAGAGGATTTGTATGTGCACCCCAGTGCCTTGCCACTGTTTTTCTTTATCAAGCCAGTGTTTTCCTTTTCACGCTTATGGAAGCCTCTCTCTCTATTTGAAATCTAGAAATTCACTCATTCTCAGAAAAGCATTTGTTGAGGGTTCATTCCATGCCAGTCTTTGTGCTAAATGTTTTCCCTTTGTTAACATGCATTTTGTTATTTAACTAAATCCTTGTAGCAACACCAAAAGGCAGTAGGTATGTTTTACCTTTATTTTCATAAATGATATATTAAGGATTAGAGAGAAAAATTCATTTTCTAAGATTTTCCTAATATATAAGAGGGCTAGAGTTTGAATTCCGGTCTGTTAGATCTGTTCCTCACCACGCTTTAAGATCTGATTCTTTTATATTCATATTTTGGGAGATATTGCCTGTCAGTGCTTTCTCTTTTCTGAGGTAAAGTTTGGTTGCTTGTAAATGGTGCACACATACATGAGATTGTGGTTGTGTTCTCATGCACACACTTTCATGTGTATCTTAGACATGTTGCTCTCATCTCAGAGAGTACAGCTTTGGACTGGGAAAGGAAATTTTTTCAGAATGGTTTGAGTGTCTCTCAAATAAATAGATCGACACCTGTTCCTCAGGCTTCTCAGGGGAGCCATGGGGTATTATTTCATTTTTTTAAGAGGGAACTAGTTCGAAGTTTATGAGGATCATTTTTTCTTCAGGCAGGAGCAATGGCTTATACTAATGAATTCCTCCTCACTCTCACACCAACAAAGGTGAGGAATAGGGAGTGTAGTTACAATGCAAGATCAGACCATGTAAAGTTGACAACTTCTTAGTCAACACAACTGCTCCCTTGTATGTCTTGACTCCTGCATCTCAGTAAGTTAATGGAGTTTTTTCTCTGCAGCATCTCAATTAGACTCTCATGGTCATAGTTTTATTTTATGAATTGGCACAAAGGCCCAGAGAAGAAGATACTAATTTCAGTCCTAAACCTTGACTGGCAACTTAAAATCTTTTTAATGAATTTTCCTATCTGGTACATATGAATCCAAAGACAGATAATAGCAAGACAAAAGAAACTATTTATGGAATGTGAATTTGGGGATCAGAGAGAGCTGAGTGTGAATCCTAACTCTGGTATTTATGGAATCTGGAAATGTTTAATTCTCATAATCTTTCTGAGTCTCATTTTTCTCACCCATAACATGATGATAATAATACTTAACCTCATAATGTTTTAGGGAAGACAAAGTGAGATAAGTGCAAGCACCTAGTTGATGCTCACTAGTGATAATTAACCTTAACAACAATCTTTTACAATCATTTATAGTGTACCAGGTACATTGACATCTTGTTTTATCTTTCACCATAGAGAGACCTATGCAGCTCTATTTGCTTTCTTGACACAGAAGTAGAATGAATAACTGATTTATTTTCATCCTTAATATTTTGGTTTTTGTTTTTTCTTCAGAGGAAGAGAATTGCTTAGCCCCATGAGACTCAGAGACGAGTCTCAACACTAGACTTGAAGCAGGCTCACTGACCTTGCAAGATAGAACAAAACATCTTGAGGAAAAGTGACTCTTCCTGAGTCTCCCAGCTCATCTCTGGCCCCTGGTCAAGGACCACAAAGAATAGGGCCTCAGCACAAACCATTTAGCCTATGGAAAATATTTCCTGCATGTCATGAGTCTGGATTTGCTACCCTTACTAGGGCTTTGGATCTCCTTACTTTTCTGATACATTATAAATGAGTAGTAGTTTTCTATTACTCAATAAGCAATTCCAGAGACTCTTTTGAAACTTCAGGACTATGTCTTTTGTCTCTATAACAAGAATTGGGTTAGCAACACCATTATATGATTTCTGTTTATGTTGTTATATGCTTTTGGCCCCTGAATTTACACCTGGCAAATATTTATGGAAGACTGCCAGATACTGAGCTTAGGCAGAAGAGCCACTCTGCCTCCCTGAAGAGAGAAAACATAACAGAGGGACAAGCTAATGAGTGGACAAGGAGAGAAAATATGTTGTTAAATGAAATAAAAGTTTTCCAAGATAAAGTATGCTTGAGATTCAAAAGAAAGGGAGACTAGCCATCACATTCCCAGCATTTTGCCCAGAAATTGAGTTTCAATGGCAAAGCACATTTTATAATTAATCTGGATTCTATGAGTCACTGGTACTTTGGAGTAGGGAGATGAGGAAAAAAAATAAGTTGGGGGCCTTGATCTCATGAAAGAGATTAGGGTCAAGAAACCTATAAATAGAACACACAGGGTCAACTTTAACTTTTGTGTATATAAGTTTCACGTGTACATTATAATTATTTTTTTTTATTTTAATTCCAATGTAGTTAACATACAGTGTTATGTTCATTTCAGGTGTACAATAGAGTGATTCAATGATTCCATATATTACTCAGTGCTCATCAAGATAATTGTCCTCTTAATCCCCTTCACCTATTGTACCCATTGCCTCACCCACCTCCCCTATGGTAAATTCCACATGAGTGAAATTGTATGGTATCTGTCTTTGCCCAACTGACTTATTTCACTTAGCACTACACACTCTAGATCCATCTCCGTTGTTGCAAATGGCAAGATTTCATTCTTTTTTATGACTGAATAGTATTCCATTATATACATATTCTTTCCACCTCTTCTTTATCCACTTATCTATGGATAGACATTTAGGTTGTTTTCATAATTTGGGTATTGTAAATAATGCTGCAGTAAATATGGTGTGTGTGTCCCTTTGAAGTAGTACTTTTGTATCCTTTGGGTAATACGCAATAATGTGATTGCTGGATCTATCATAGGGTAGTTCTATTTTTAATTTTTTTGAGGAACATCCATACTGTCTTCCACAGTGGCTGTGCCAGCTTGCATTCCCACCAGTGGTGCATCAGGGTTCCTACTTTTCCACATCCTTGCCAACACTTGTTGTTTCTTTTGTTTTTGATTTTAGCCATTCTGACCAGTATGAGGTGATACCTTGTGGTGGTTTTGATTTATATTTCCCTGATGAGTGATGTTGAGCATCTTTCCATGTGTCTGTTGGCCATTTGTATGTCTTTTTTTGGAAACATGTCTGTTTATGTCTTCTGCCCATTTTTAAAAAAGATTTATTTATTTATTTTAGAGAGAGAGTGTGTGAGTGCAGGGGGAGAGGCAGACAGAGAGGGAGAGAATCTCAAGAAGATTCCCTTCTCAGTGTGGAGCCCAATGTGGGACTCAATCTCAAAATCCTGAGATCATGACCTGAACTGAAATCAGGTTGGATGCCCAACTGACTGTGCCACCAGGAGCCCCTTCTGCCCATTTTTTAATTGGATTATTTGGGGTTTTTTGATATTGAGTTATGTAAGTTCTTTGTAGATTTTGGATAGTAAACCTTTATCAGATATGTCCTTTGCAAATGTCTTCTCCCATTCAGTAGGTTGTCTTTTACTTTTGTTGGTTGTTTCCTTTGCTGTGCAGAAATTTTTAATTTTGATGTAGTCCCAATTGTTCATTTTTGCTTTTGTTTCCCTTGCCTCAGGAGACATATCTAGAAAGATACTGTTAACAGCCAATGTCAGAGAAATTACTGTCTATGCTCTCTTCTAGGATTTTTATGTTTCAGGTCTCACATTTAGATCCTTAATCCATTTTGAGTTTATTTTTGCATCTGGTGTAAGAAAGTGGTCCAGTTTCTTTTTCTTTCTTTCTTTCTTTTTTTTTTTTTGCATGTAGCTGTATAGTTTTCCCAACACCATTTGCTGAAGAGACTGTCTTTTTCCCATTGGATATTTTTTCCTGCTTTGTTGAAGACTAATTGACTGTATAATTGTGAATTTATTTCTGGGCTTTCTATTCTGTTGCATTGATCTATGTGTTTATTTCTGTGCTGGTACCATACTGTTTTGATTACTACAGCTCTGAAGTTTGAAATCTGGAATTGTGATACTTCCAGCTTTGTTTTTCTTTTTCAAGACTGCTTTGGCCATTCAGGTTCTTTTGTGGTTTCATAGAAATTTTAAAATTGTTTGCAATGGTTCTGTGAAAAACGCGTTGGTATTTTGATAGGTACTGCATCAAATCTGTAGATTGCTTTGGGTCGTATGGCCATTTTAACCATATTTGTTCTTCCAATCCATGAGCATGGAATGTCTTTCCATTTGTTTGTGCCATCTTCAGTTTTTTTCATTAATGTTTCATAGTTTTCAGAGTGCAGATATTTTACCTCTTTGGTTAAATTTATTCCTAGGTATTTTATTCTTTTTTGATGCAATTATAAATGGTTTTGTTTCCTGAGACTTTACTGAATTTATTGATCAGTTTTAGAAGTTTCTTGGTGGATTCTTTACATTTTTTATACATAGTATCATATCATCTTCAAATAGTAAAAGTTTTATTTCTTCCTTGTCAATTTGGATGCTTTTTATTTCTTTTTGTTGTCTGATTGCTGTGGCTAGGACTTCCAGTGCTATGTTGAAGAAAAGTGGTGAGAATGGACATCCTTGCCCTGTTCCTGACCTTAGTGGGAATACCCTGAGTTTTTCACCATCGAGTATGTTAGCTGTGGGTTTTTCATTTAAGGCTTTTATTATGTTAAGATCTGTTCCCTCTAAACCTACTTTGTTGAGGGCTGTTATCATGAATAGATGTTGTACTTTGTCAAATGCTTTTTCTGCATCTGTTGGAATGATCATATGGTTTTATCCTTTTTCTTATTGATGTGATGTATCATGTTGATTAATTTGTGAATATTGAACCACCCTTGTGTTATAATTTAATATCTGTACACACTACAAACAAAAACTTTAAAGGTCTCTTATTGTGATCATGATGTTAGATAAAGCTGTGGTCTTATCTGAGGCTCAACTTGGAAAAGATTCCCCCAAGCTTACCTGATTGTTGGCAGTGCTTAATTCTTACAGGCTGTGAAATTGAAGTCCTCATTTGCTTGCAGACTGTTGGCCAGAGAGTATCCTCAACTCCTTGTCACAAAGCCTTCTCAATCTTACTGTTGGCTTTCTCAAAACCAGCCAGGGAGAGAGTTTGCCTTTATGACAAGTGTAATAATCTTATATAATGTATTCAACTATATATAGTAATGTACATCCTGTCACTTTTGCCGTATTGCTTAGAATCAAGTAACATATCTTACCTATACTCTGGGGAATAGAATTACACAAGACTGTGAGCACCAGGAGGCAAGGATCATGCAGATACCCTAAAATCTGTCTACCACAGACATTATTGATCTTTGGAATATTACTGATTTAATAAGAATACACTGAATCATTCCTGTTTTGAGAACTCAACCTTGTGGAGGTTGCAAGATGAACAAACCCCAGTATACTTAAGAAAAGCTTACAGTCTCCATCTAGTCAAGAAGATATAAATAAGTAACTAGAATGAAGCACACGGGATAAGAATCAACAAATGGTAATGGTCATTGGAATTGGGGTGGATATCTTCCAGGGGGTAGGAGATGTTTTAATTAGGCTTATAGAATGGATGGGATTTGGGGCAATGAACAAGGAGAGCAGCACAATTGTGAAAGTGGACCAAAGGGATTTCAGCATAGCCTTGAGAAGTTAGGTTTGATCCCAAATGTTGTCATTAAGAAAGTTGGAGGACCTTTTATTTTCTCAAAGTTAATTAGATACATTGATAGCTAAGGCAGCTATTATGAAGACAAAATGAGGTAGTCCCAGAGACTTAAATTGAAAACTTTGCAAAGCATTTTCTGCTAGGCCAGTGTCCTTTGAGACAGCTAAATTATATAGCAGGGACAGTTCAAAATCTCTTATAAAATTCCTGAGAAAGTTCTTTAAATCCATATTTTAGTTGTTTATAATCCTTAGACACAGAAGTCAATATCCCTAAAAAGTGAACACAGATAAAAATAGTCTCCACAGCATAGATTTAAAATGTAGACTGACTCTTAGTCTCAGAGTAGTGGCTTTGGCTTTGCTGTCTTCACCAAGGAATGAAGGTGGATTTTCCCTTACTGAGACGTCATCTATCATCTGGTGACTTATAAAAAATGGCAGCTTGTGTTAAGCTGTGATTCATCAGGAAAAAAATTCAAAAGATGTTGTTTCCCTGAAGTGTCTTGTCCTATGAATATTTCTACATTAAAACAAGGGGACAGTTATCAATATGGTAGCACTTTTAACAACTTTTAATGCTTTCTTTTAATCAATTTCAAAGTTATAGAAAAATTATAAGAATAATACAACAAAATTCCCTACAATTTGCACCTAGATTTTAAAACTTTTTTTCTTCCTTTTTTAATTTAAATTCTAGTTAGTTAACATATAGTGTAATCCTGGTTTCAAGAGTAGAAGTTAGTGATTCATCACTTACATATAATACCCAGATACTTTCATGTACATTCTTTACAATCAAAGGACATTTTCCTGCATAACCACAAAATCCATTAAAATGAAAGACTTGATAATAATTGCAACCATCTAATCCACAAATTCTATTAATAGTTTGGCCAATTTTTACTATTTTTTAGAAGAAAGATTAGTTATTTTAGTACTCCTTTAATTTTGGAAAACTCTATTATTTGTAGGGCTGACCAAAAGGCTCATTAGAAAAAGCCACAAATAAACATCAAATTACTGCTTTACATGATGGACATTATATGTCTTTTTTAGAGACATTTTAGATTGACAACAAAATTTGAAGCTAGGTATAGAGACATCCCATATACCTTCTTCCTCCATACATGCATAGTCTCCCTCATTATCAACATTACTCACCAGAATGGACCATTTTACCAAGGGTGAATCTACACCAACTTATCATAATCAATCCCAAATCCATTGTTTACCTTAGAATTAACATGGTATTGTACATTTTATTAGTTTTTCACAAATGTATAATGACATGTATCCCTTATTATAATATCATAAAAAGTATTTTCACTGCCCTAAAATTTCTCTGTGCCCTATTGTATTCTTCCTGCCCCATACTTCCCCTGGCTACCACTAATCTTTTTATTGTTTCCATAGTTTTCCTTTACCATAATTTCATATAGTTGGAATCATGCAGTTTGTAGCTTTCTCAGATTGGCTTCTTTCACTTAATAATATGCATTTTCATTTTTCCATGTATTTTCATGGCTTGAGGGTTCATTTATTTTTAGTGCTGAATATTCCATTATCTGGATATACCACAGTTAAAAAGTCTATCCACTTACCACTGAAGGACATCTTTGCTGCTTCCATGTTTTGACAGTTATGAATAAAGCTACTCTAATATTTTTGTGCAGGTTTTTGTGTGGAGGTAAATTATCAGTTCTTTTTGATAAATACCAAAGAGTTTAAATGCTGAATCTCATGACAAGAGGATGAGTTTTGTAAGAAACTCACAGAGTATCTTCTAAAGTAGCTGAACTAGATTGCATTTCCACCAGCAATGAATGAGGGTTGCTGTTACTCCACATCCTCACCAGGATTGGTGTTGGCAGGGTTTTGGTGTTCTCTCAGTTTCCTGCATCTGTGGTTTGGTGTCTGATATTAACTTAGGGAAATTCCCAGACATTGTTTTAAAAATTTCTGTTCCTTTTTTTCTTCTCCTTCTGGTATTATCATATGAATACGGGACTACACTTTTTGTAGTTGTCCCACAGTGCTTAGATATTCTGGGGTTTTTGTTGGTTTTGTTTTTTGTTTTGTCTTTGATCTCTTTGCTTTTTGGTTTTTGACAATTCTATTGATCCATCTTCTAGAATAGAGTTTCCTCCACCATGTCTGGTCTACTAATAAGAAAATCAAAAGTATTTTTTGTTTCTGTTACAGTATTTTTTATATTTAGCATTTCTTTTTCACTGTTTCTTAGGATTTACATCTCTCCGCATACTTGTTTTTGCTTGCTGTTTCTTTATCCGTAGAGCTCTTGGCATATTATATAATTTATAGTTGTTTTAAATTGCCACTCTGATAATTTCAACATTCTTGTATGTTTGCTTCTGTTTTCTGTTTCTTCCTCCTCTTCCCTTTCCCCTTCCTCCTCCTCTTCCTCTTCCTCCTCCTTCCTCCTTCCCCTCCTCCTCCTCCTTCCTCTTTTTCTCCTCATTCTCCTTCTTCTTCTTCTCCTCTCTCCTCCCTCCTCCTCCTCCTCCTCCTCCTTTTGGTGTGCCTTATAATTTTTTTCTTGATAGCTGGACATGATGGAACCAGTTAAAAGTAACTGCTGAAAATGAGCCTTTAGTAATGTGGTGGTGAGCTGTTGGGGGAGGGAAAGCATTCTATAGTTGAATAATTAGGTCTCAGTTCTTAGTGGTCCCATACCTCTAGATTAAGAACTTCCCAAGTGTTTCTCAGGTTTTTTGTTTTTGCTTATTTGTTTTATCCTCCCCTTCCACCCCCCAGTGTGGGACAGGAAGGCTAGAGGGGACTCAAGTTTGTTATTTCCATTTCTCCAGGTCACTTAGGCTCTGATAATACCCTAGTAAGTTAGGCTCTAGTTACCTAGTTTCCTTTGAGGACAGGACTTGTTAAGAACAGAGTGCTCTGGAGTATTTTAAAATGGTTCCTTTTGCCTGCCCCCTGCCAAAAGCATGGGGGAATTTTTCTCTGATATTTACTCTGAGAACCTGGTTGAGCTCCTGGAGGTAAATCTCACAAAATTGCAGGGCTCCTTCTATGACTAGGTCTCCTTGGATTTTTTTCTTTCAACCCTCAGAGTTGTCTGCACTGAGCTTCCAGTATTTCTTCAAGTATAGTTCAGGTGTTCCTAGGGAAGCACTGGTTCCCATAGGAGTTTGCACTCATGAGTCTCTGTTCCAGTAAACTGACTTGCTGTATATGCCTCTCTGTTACTGCAATCTTGGGGACAGTGGTTTGTCCTGTGTCTTCCCTCCCTTATGAATCCAAGAACAACTGTTGATTTTTTTTTTTTTTTAGTCTATTCATCTTTTCATTTGTTAAGATGGAGTGGTGAATTCCAGGGTCCTCCCATGTGGAATGAGAAAGCAGGTGTTCCATATTGTTGTTTTTAGAAATGACTCAGTTAAAGATAATGTACTTAATTTAGTTGTCATGTCTTTGTAGTGTCTTTGGAATGGTTTCTCTGTTTTTTTTTTTCTAATATTTCATTTTTTTTAAGATTGTAAGTAAGTTACTTTGTTAAATATTGCTCGATATTCAATTTGATTTTTTACACAATTGTGTTTAGGTTACATATTCCTGTCCTGTGTACTTGTTGAATTCTATCTGGAGCTACTCTAAATGGATTTGTCCCATAATTATTGCTGTGAACATTGATGTCATTAGTTAAGGTGTGGCTATACAATGATTTTCTTCCTTTGAAAGAAAGGAAGGGGACATACTTTGAAACTATGTAAATGTATTTTTCTCATATTTCCCAATAGGTATGACATTTATGGATTTTTTTTTGGCCTGAATCAATTATTACTATGAAGGCTATCAAATGATTACTTTTATAATGACATCATTTCTCCTTTGTTTTTTGGAGGAATGTTTTTTTTTTCCTTTGTTTCCTTCCTATCAACTTTGAAATGTCCATCACTTTCTCTCACAAATATTAGTTATATATTTCTGAAAAAAACAAAAAGGGAAGCCCAATTTGTTATTGGGTATTTTGCTCTAAAGAGTTTTTCCTTCATCTATTTAATATTTAGTTATAAAAGTATGGACTCATGGATTTCTATTTTACTTAATAGGTTTTAATTTTTTACTATCATTGTTTATTCTTACTCTCTAATTGCCCAAATTAACCAGTGGAACCCTCTTGCAAGGGAACTTCTATGTCTTCTGGACATTTTCCTATTATTCCCTAAACACTTTTTTTTTCTGGTTGGCACAATAATTTATTCCAATTTCATCTTGTACTTTCACTACCCTAGTGTTAATGTCGTTTCTCTAATAGGCTCTGGTTTATTTTAATGGAGAATGGTGTTTAGAAGTCAAGATCTGAATGCTTAGGTGAGCCCATTGCTACTGACCTTTCAGTGGATGAAGCTGGAAATAATGTGTGTGTATATCACACACACACACACACACAGTTTATTTCTATATCTATCTCTATTTACTGAAAATTGTGAGTTGCATCAATACTTCTAATTCAAATCCAATTATTTGTAGTTCATTCTAGGCTCCTTTCTACATTTGTAACTCCTTTCTTTGGTAGTGAGAAATCTGTCTCCCATTATACTCTATATATTTTCCTATTTCCTCATTTTCCCTATGTGTTATTAATACACTGGCCAGCTCTTTCACCGGGCATCCACCTTACACACATTCTTGCTGTGCACTAAACACCCAGATTGCAACTTACTCAAACACCCTCTTTGCTCAGCCCCAAATCCTAGTGATCTATTTCTTCATTCAACCACCTTCCTTGTTTGGCTCCAAATCCTGCTTAGCTATTGTTGTTTGTTTGTTTTTGTTTTGTTTTTAGCTGCCTTCCCCACTTGGTTCAAAATCACATCAGGCCACTACCACACTCAGCTGCCTTCCTCTCTCACCCTTGAAGTTCATCACCTGCCTCCAGCAAATATGTGGAAGAGCCAGAGAAAATAGAGTAAGGAGAAAGCCTGTAGTAGAAACTGACTCCTAAGTTTAATCAAGCTTTGAATCTCACATTTTAGTATCTCATTGCTTAGAACATTTTTGGAACACAAGTTTGAAACTGCCAATGGAACCATTAATTGGCTCTTTTATGAGAATATCACCACCAAGTGTATTAGTTGTATGGGTTCTTCCTACCAACTTTGAAATGTCCATCACTTTTTCTCACAAATATTAGTTATATATTTCTGAAAAAAACAAAAAGGGAAGCTGTGTGTGAGAGAATGTAATTTCACTTTCCAGAGTCTGACCAACAACTTGAGAGGGTTTTCTGGAGGTCACAGTGGAAGTTGATTAACGGCATACTTACATGCTGCCTTTGGGCTACCTGCATTAAAAGCTCATCTCCATCTATCACTAGGACTAGTCAATTACATGTATGGAGATCATTGATATCAGTCAGACAGATGTGTGTTCAAATTCCAAACCTATTCTCAATAGCTAAATGGCTTTGAATAAGTCCATTAACATCTCTGATCCAAGAGGTGGACAAACCTGGGAAAGTTTGTTTCCAGACCTGGATGTTGAAACTACTTCAGTGAGGAGAGCAAAGAAACTGTGGAGTCTGAGGAGAGATACTAGCTCTATTTGATGACCTGTAGTGAGTTGTTAGGCTTGTGTGGATGCAATGGAGAGAGACCACTGAGGAGGGATAAGGTCACTTCAGCAGAATTGAATGCTGACCCTCCCCAGTATTCCCCATGCTTGTATATGCTTGTCAGCTTGGTCTCACAGTCCAAGGGAAGGTGCCTCTTTGCAGATAAAGGAAGCAAGGAAAACATTTCACAGATCAGTTGGAATTAGAAGTGTCTAAAGAAAACTATTTAAGGAGAATTGTCCACACATAGGTTCTAAACTCTAAAATTCAGATCTATTATCCTGCTTGCTTTTGGAATCTAACATATTGCTAGATCCTAAGACAGGGGTTTAATTTATGGGTTACGGGTCCATTACTTGTGGAAGAAGCTTTCCAGCCATAGTGAAGGATTCTGGTAACTCAGTGAACTTAGAACTCTTTCTTGACGAGGATATCAAAAAGCTTGTCTCCCTCAGAGTCACTGAAGTTTGAAGAAGTTTCTGAAGAAGTGGTGTTGGAAACCCTTGGGGTCTTGACATTTCAATATTGGTCATATATCAGCCCATTATCTTCTGATAGATCTACCCTAATGTTGCTCTCTCCCTCAAAAAATTACAACGGGAGAAAACCCACTCTAAAAGTGGCATTAGGAACATGGTAGCACATGCTACAGTATAGATAAACCTGGAAGATATTATGTTAGATGAAATTGACAAGCACTGTAGCATTCCACTTATATGAGATACCTGGATTAATGAAATTAGTAGAGACAGAAAGTAGGACGGTGATTGCCAGGGGCTGGGGGAGAGGGAATGGAGAATTGTTTAATGGGTAGAGAGTTGCAATTTTGCAAGATGAAAAGGATTCTGGAGATGGATGATGGTGATTTTTGCACAGTAATGTAAATTTATTTAATGATTCTCAACTGTATACTTAAAAATAGGATGGTAAATCTTATGTGTGTTTCATCACAATTAAGATAAATAAAACTATTTATATATTTTTATGTACGTTACTGATTGCTAGAACAGCATGGTGCCCACCTGGAATGTCTAGACTCCTGTTTGGCTTAGAAGTTGCGTATTCTAAAAACAGTGCTTGGTGGAGATTGAGTAAGAAAGAGGGGTAAGGGTAAAGGAAGACTTAAAAGAACATGAAGGATATAATTTTACAGTTTCTGGAATACCAGGTTTTTTCTCTCCCCCTTAAAAACTATTTGCTGAGCTAGGATTTGTATAATATTCCTGCTTAAAGTCATTTCAATGAAGGCTGCAGTTGAAACAAACATAACTTGAATTGCCATTTTCACTTGTCATAATGCCTTCAAATCTCACCACTTTTTTTTTTTTTTAATGTGAAGATTTAAGATGCCAACAACTTGAATTTTCAATTTGGCCTCTTCTTAAGCTCATGTAGTTCTTTCTTTTCTTTTCTTTTCTTTTCTTTTCTTTTCTTTTCTTTTCTTTTCTTTTCTTTTCTTCTTTTCTTTTCTCTTTTCTTTTCCTTTCCTTTCCTTTCCTTTCTTTCTTCTTCTCTTTTTTCTTCTCTTCTCTCTTCTCTTCTTTTCTCTACTAAGATTTATTTATTTTTTACAGGGAGAGAGAGGAGAAGAGAGAGAGAGAGAGATTGAGGGAAGGGGCAGAGGGAGAGGAAGAGAGAGAAAGAATCCTCAAGCAGACTCCCTGATGAACATTGAGCCTGATGCAGGACTCAATACCAGGTCCCTGAGATCATGACCTGACCTGAAATCAAGAGCCAGCCACTCAACTGACTGAGCCATCCAGGCGCCCCTTAAGCTCAGATCCCCCCTTATGTGGATAAATGTAAGACTGCTTACTTACTACTGCCTGATTTGTACCTTCTTTAGTCTGAAGAAAGAAAAGTATAAAGCAAACTCAACATTGATAAGCAACACTGTTAGCAGTGATTTGAAACATCTCTGGTATAATTAGAAGACCCCTTCTTAGCAAGTATTAAATGTCCAATTATTATGTTGTCCACTTTTCTTAGAGAGAGGGGATATGGTTTACCAGCTTCTCCACAGTGCCAGTTGTAACATAAAAGATTTATTTTTAATTTTGAGTTAAATCATGTCTGCCAAGGTCTGAACATTTGTATCACTCCAAAACGAATAGGTTGAAACCTAACCTCTGGATTGATGGTATTAGGAAGTGGGGCCATTGGGAGGTGATTAGGTCATGAAAGTGGAGCCCTCATGAATGGAATTATTGTCCTCATAAAAGTGGCTCTAGAGGGCTCTACCTCTTTTGCCATGTGAAATTACAGCTAGAAGGTGCTGTCTGTGAACTAGGCTGTAGGATCTCATCAGACACTGAACCTGCCAGCACCTTGATCTTGGACTTTGCAGCCTCCAGAACTGGGAGAAGTAAATGTCTGTTGTCTATAAGTCACCCAGTCTATTGTGTTGTGTTAGAGCAGACCAAAACAGAAAGCTGGTATGAGAAGAGGTGCTGCTGTAACAAATACCTAGAATGTGGAATTAGCTTTAGAACTAGGAAATGGGTAGAAGCTAAAAGAGTTTTGAGATTCACGATAGAAAAAAACAAAAAACAAATTTGTTTTGTTGTAAAGAGACTGCTAAGGGTGACTCTGGTGAGAGCTCAGAAAGCAAATAGGAAAGCTGTAGCCAAAACCTCAATCTTAGAGAATATAGAAATGGTCATGAGCAAAATGTTGGTGGATATATGGACAATAACAGCCATTCTGAAGAGGTCTGGAAATGGAAATGAGGAACACATTGTTGAAAACTGGAGGAAAGATGATCCTTGTTCTAAAGTGTGACAGAGTTTGGATGAATTGCTTTCACATCCTAATATTTCATGGAACGTAAAACTTGTGAGTGATGAACCTCGAGATTTGGGGAAATTTTCAAGCAAAGCATTGAAGGAGGAGCCTAGTTCCTCCTGACTGCTTTGGTAAAAGTAAGAGTCAAAGTGCAAAGAGATAAATGTCTCAAAGTTGGAATTGTTCATCAAAAGGGAAGCACTAAAAAGTTCAGAAAATTCTCAGTCTATCTCTATTGGGAAAAAAAAAAATGAGATCCTATTCAGGAGACAAAATGAAGGGTGTGGTCAAATTTGAAAAGATGAATAAACCATCTAAGTAAACCAGCATCTATTGTGTAAGAGAATGAAAGAATGACCTTAAAGGCAATTCAGAGATTACCAGGGTCGCTACCTCAACCACAAGGCCAGGATGGGTGCAGAATGGTTTCAAAATAGGAGCCAATCTATATTAATTTGTCATGATAGCTGAAACTAAGACACATATATGAATTTCCTAATATGCTCTATGGAAAAATATTTTTTAGTTTATACTTCTCTAAATATGAAGAAGAATGGTAAGTCCATATATTTGTTTGCTAGTTGAGAATTCTGATTTTCTGTTCATGAAGCAAGAACTTCTAATACAGACAACCAAGAAATGGATGAGCTGCTGAGAAATGTGAAATTTGCAACAACCTCTTTAAACTTAGGCTGGACAACAGTTTGTAAGGATATGGGAGAAGGTGACTCAAGAAGGAAAGTTGGAATAAGGAGCCTTTGAGTCATTTTCAATTCTGAGAATTCAACAATTACAGTGGGGGGTAAAGGACACACATCACATGCTATGTCTGAAAGTGCTAAATTCAGAGGAGAAGAATCTTCAAGGTGAACTCTTTACCCCTTTCATGAGTTGCCCTTATGTCCCAATTTTCTCTCCTTTTTCTATTTTACTGCTTCCTAGAGGATGTAATCTTGATAACATTTCTCTAATGGTCACTTTCTGATTAGCTCTTTTAAGCTCAGCCAAGTTATAAGTGGGCTTTTAATTTTCTTCACCTTCAGGGTCCAGAGATCTTGCTTTGTTGCTTCACAAAACCGAATTTCTATCAGTAAGTTGCCTTTTGAAGGCGGGTAGCAATAAGTGGAGATAAGTATGGGGAAATGTGGTATGTAACAGATAAACAAAAACATTGGTCAGATAAAAGGCTGCTGAATCTCCTTGATACTTGGGCCAATTTCATAGTTTGCTTTACTTAGATGCATTGATAACACAATTTAAGGATGTACGTATCTCAAGAAATATTAAGTTTTGTTATTTTAAACTGTTTGTTGTTGTGGCATACCTAAACATGAAAATACTTTGTTTGATTTGTTTTCCCTTCATCCTTTCATGAAGAGATTAGAGTGAATATAGTGCAAGGCATGTCTTGATTTTCCCACAGGGTTCTATCTCTCTCAGTGTGAGCCAAAACAGTAACAACTGGTGAGGGTCATCACAGAGCATTTTGATAAATCCTGCATGTGCATGTAAGCATTTTCCCATATTACAGATGGTGGGGTTGAGAAAAGGGAACAGTCCTTTTAGGTTCGCACAAAGAAATAGTTTTTACTTTTATTGAAAAAATTGTGGTTAATCAGACTCTCTTAGGACTTTAATGGCCAAAGAATACAGAGGTCAATAAATCTAACTCTAAATAGATGTGCTTAAGCCACTCAAAAGAAACATAAAGCAGCATGACATAAAGGAATAAGTAGCATCCTGGTTCTTTTTCTAAGTTACTGAGTGCATAGACTTTCTAAGTTACTGAGTGCATTCATATTTCTGGGTATCAGTTTTCTTAACTATCAGATGAAAATCCTGGACCACCCATCTCTAGATCCAGTGCTCACTCTAAAATTTTGTGAGGTGACCATCTTTCATATCTTACAAATCACTAAGCAATGCAATCCCATGTCATCCATATGTAGTCATTACTTGTGGGATCAGAGAACATTTTGTGTTGGTCCTAAGCAGCTTAGTCTATAGAACACAAAAGAGATTGTTTGTAAGATTTCCAAGCAACCCCTGTCTATGTGTCTCCACATTTAGCAATTGCTCTGTTATTGGTTGGTGATAATACCTAACTGTTATGATTCGACAATAAACACCATACACAGGATAATCATGTGAGTTCTGGAATCATATGACCTGAGTTGGGATCCTGGCTTTTTTACTTGCTAGTTTTATAAACCTATGTACTTATTTAACCTTTAATATTCTCAGCTGTGAAAGTTGCATTATATCTATAACCACTTCATTAAATAGTCAAGAAAAAAAAAAAGAGACAATTATATGGAGCCTGTGCCTAGTACCTTGAAAATATTGTGCCTAGTACACAGTGAAGACTCAAGAAATATTAGCAAGTGTCTTTATCCATCCATATTGGTTATCACTTTTTATCTCACAAATCATTCCAAAATTTAGCAACTTTGAATAATGATCATTCAATTTTTTTCCTCATAGTTTTTGTGAGTCAGGAATTTGAAAGGAATTCTGTTTGGATATTTTAGGTATCTCATGAGATATCAGTTAGATGTCGATGGGACTCACTTAGATGACTGGCAAGTTTGTGTGAGCAAATTAGTTCCTCTCCATGTGGGCTTCTCCTCAGAGCTGCTTAAGTGTTCATAGCAGCTAGCTTCCCCTATTTGAGCAGTCCCAAAGGCCAAGGCAGAAGCTGCAACACCTTTTATAACTTAGCCTCAAAACTCACACACCTTCATATCCACAATATTCTAATGGTCATACCATTTGTCCTAGTTCATTGTTGAGGAGCGTGAATTCCAGGAGGTGAGGATAATTAGGAGCTATCCTATAGTCTGACTCCCAGAGTCTGCCCTCTGGCCCCAGTCATTTACAATCTTCCATCATGAAAAAAATACACTTAATACCTTTCAAAGCATCCGAAGTTCTCCTCTACATACACATCACTTAAAAACTCATGATCCCAATATCTAAATCAGGCCCCAGTGTGGACAATGCTCCTCAGACACAATTCCTCAAATACAGTTCCTGCACATCTGGAGAGCTTTGATTTAAAGTCACATGCTATCCCCCAAATGGGCAATACACACATTTGAGACTGATACAAGGTAATTACTATAGAACTTCCTATGCAAAAAGGGAGAAAATGGGAGCACAAGGAGTCATTAGATAATAGCAGATCTGAAATCCAGCAGAGCACATGTCGGCAGTTCCTTAATTAAAGCTAACTTCTACGGGGAGTTATGCTCCAAAGCCCTTGGCTCTGCCCTGAGTTCCTGGTTCCAATATCTGTGCCATACTACTTCTTTCATAGGAAATGGCTAGTGTCTAAAATTAATACATGTACCCCAGCTTTCTTTTGATTAGTGTTGACATGGTATATCTTCTTCCTTCCCTTTACTTTTAATTTAGCTGAGCTTTTATGTTTAGGGAGTTTTAATTTTTGAATCTAATCTGACAAAATACACCTTATAATTGGTAAGTTTAGACTATGTATAGACTAATTATGGTATACCTGGATTAAAATTGACCTTCTTTCTGTTTTCTGTTTGTTGTATTCTTTGTTTCTTCCTCCCACTTTTTCTGTCTTAACTCATTTGGATATTCTGTTCCCATTTGTTATTTTGTGTCTATTTGCTTCTCAGTTTGGATAATTTCTATTGATTTATCATTAGGTTTATTTATTTCCTTAGTTGTGTCGAGACTACTGATGAGCCTAAGCAGGGTATTCTTCATTTATGTTACTATGTAGTTGATGTCCAGTATTTCCTTGTAATTCTTTCTTACAATGACCATCTTTCTGCTCATGTTACTCATCTGGTCTAGCATGCTATCTTTTCTATTTGAGCCTTTAACATCCTAGGCATATTGAAATTTCTCTGATAATTCCAATCTGTGTTATATCTCCTTCTGGTTCTGATTATTGCTTTTTGATTTTAGATTTCCCCCACCCTTCACTTTTGACTTGATGAGGAAGGTTAAGTAGAATTTGTAAGTCAAATTCCCCCTGCTTCATCAGAATCTTTCCATATGCCCCCATCCCAAACTTCAGGGTTCTACTACTTCATAATGAATGTCCTCACTTTGACATAAAAGACTTTGCAAACTTGGAAATTCATGTTGTTATTTAGCCATCAGCATTATTGAGTTTGGTTTTCAAAAATCTATGTCCTGTAGCTGAAGGTAATAAGATTTTCTTTTTGGGCAATCACAGAAGCTTCTGAGTCTCTTAAGCTGTTCTTGAGCTGGAAATTTAAAGCCCTGAGCTCATAATTTTATTCCAAGATCTCCAGTGAATTTAAAGCAACAAAACAACCACATTGTACTGATTATTTTCACTAAAATATTCAATGACTGCAACTACTTCTACAGGTATTTGATTATAAGCATCAACAAGTGATCGTTTAATTAGCTACTTGACCACTGCATGTCATAGACTAATGGTGTTTTATTTACCACTGGAAAAAGATTAAAGCATGTAAATCAAATCATATCAGGGAACCATTTCCAGATTGCTCATAGTCAGTTCTGAGAACCTATCCTTAAAGCTCTTTTCCTTTGGAACTATTTTCAGTATCAGCTTCAGGGTCCAACCAGAGAAGGAGAACCATCAGGAGCAATGTTATATAGTTTATGTATTATAATAGTTTGATCACTTCAACTTTGGAAGCTGGTAAGATAATCTCAGTTTGTCTGTTCTTTCTATCACTGGTTATAAACCTTAAGACATAGGACAAATCCTTTGGACTGAGGGATTTATTTGAAGGGGGAGAAAGCAGGTACAACTCAATCTTACAAGGAGAGGGCAGGAACCGGAATCTCTTTCTGTAATGGGAACTTGTGCTGGCCTCTTTCCATCTACAAGCCTGAGAACTCACTGCTGTGGATGACTTTCAAAGGAAGCTGGAGCTCTTGCCATAGATCTATCCCAGTAACTGGCCCAGGATTTAGAGATGCCAAAGGAAGAGATTCCATGCAGCTGGACCAATTGTATGGCTGCCACCAACAGCAACAAGATAAACTAGAAGATTAGCAAAAATTTTTACAACCTCTATTAGGCCCTGACCTACACTGAGCTTCTGAGAGTATAAATGATTACAGCTTTACTCCCACCTTCCAAAGCTCTTGCACAGAATTATCTAGAGATGAGACAAACCAGAAACTTACAGGAATTGAGATTCTGGGAAATGTAACTCAGCACAGTCAATTTGACACATTACCAAGACACCACACCATCCCAATCACAAAAAATCCCATGTTTAGGGGCCCTGCAATGTTATTAACCAGTGAATGGAAATATCTGGAAGAATAATAGCATTCAGTTTTTAATTTCCTTCCCTGCTGGGTTGAATTATCAGCAAGTAATTCTGATAAACATAGTACTGTGCTTCCTACCTCTATTCTTTTGGTGATTTTTCAAAACTACTTTGTTCTAAAGAATGTACTCTTGCTGACAGATTTGACAAAGCTCTCCCAAAGGCTTTTTGGCTTCTTTTCTGTTAGGAGATATCTGAGTTGCCCATTCAGATCCAGCTTGTCGTTGGACAGTAATGCATTCATTTAACAAATATTTATTAATCCCCAACTATGTTTTTGATACACTGTTCAGTATAGTTGTAGATACAGAGAAATACTTTAAAATCTAGTGTTTTTAATGTCTAAAAATGTGAGTGACAGAGTTCAAATCCCCAGGCTTCTGAGTGAGTGTTCTTAAAAGGTGTGAGATGCAATTCAGGAGTGGTATCACAAGGGAACCCAGAGAGCCTTACCTCTGTATCATCCCCATGAGCAAGACTGCAGGAGGCCCATTGCTAGAAGACATTCATCCAGCGAGGCAGGCATGGGTTGTAACTTGGAGAAAGCAAAATATTTTCCTAATTTTCACAAAGCTATGTTAGGCACTAGAGCCCCGCTTCCCACATTTTAAGTGTCTGAGATTTTCTTTTTCAGATCTTTTGGATTGTAATGCTCCCTCCAAGGTTAGCAATTTTGTCTTACTTCCTGACCTCCTCTTCTTATTCCTCTGTAAAGAATGCTCCAAAAAAAATTTAAATTTTTATGAAGTACCTGTTTTATTATACCTATATATCCTCTTTCTGTTTGTCAAATACATGCAGTGAATGTAAATAGTTTATACGAACATTAAAGCAGGGCTATCGCTTATTAATTAGATATCCTATAAATGAAGGAAGCTGGGAGGGGACTGTCCCCCTTGTTTCTATGGGTTAATATGGAGACTGTGGACTTACAGGCACCTCTGACAGCTCATCATCTTGAGCAGGAAAGGGCAGAGCCTGCCCTCTGCTACACTAGACAAATAATTAGATTATCCTCCTTATTGAATTGTGATAAAACTAAAGTCACACACAAGTGAAGCAAGTAAGATTCATGTTTTCCAGGGAAACAGCAGAAGCCTGGCTTTTTAGCTGGCACAGTTGTTAATTCAGATGCATATTAGGATCACTTGGGAAGTTTTTTGTTTTGTTTTGTTTTGTTTTGTTTTGTTTTGTTTTGTTTCGCCTTTAAAAAAAAAAGATTTGTTTACTTGAGGGGGGAGGGGTAGAGGGAGAAAAAGAGAGAGAATCTCAAGCAGACTCCCCACTGAGCACTGAGCCTGACATGGGGCTCGATCCCAGGACCCCGAGATCATGACCTGAACCGAAATCAAGAGTCCGGCACTCAACTGAGCCACCCAGGCACCCCACACTTAGGAAGTTTAGGAAGTTTTTAAGTCTGGGCCCTACCTTATAATATTTTCTAGTATTTCAGAATATCTAAGAATCTGGGATTCTGGAATGTAGTATTTTAAAGCCCTCAGGTGATTCTTTTTTTTTTTTTTTTTTCCTTTGGCAGTCAGTATGAAGAGTCACTGGTCTGCATTTTCCAAAGGGCTTGACAGTAGTATGGAGTAATTTAGCATCGTTGCTGGGCAGATTGAAGCTTTTTTTTTAAAACCTTCCAATTTTTATTTGAATTCTAGTTAGTTAACATAGAGTGCAATATTGGTTTCAGGGATATAATTCAGTGGTTCTTCCCTTAAATACAATACCCAGTGATCAACACAACAGGTACTCTCCTTCATACCCATCACCCATCTAGCCCATCCCCGCCCATCTCCCTCCATCAACCCTCAGTTTGTTTTCTATCATTAAGAGTCTCCTATGGTTTGTTCCCCTCTCTCTCTTTTTCCCCTCCCATGCGTTTATCTGTATTTTTTGTTAATTTCCACAAATCATTAAAATCATATGGTATTTGCCTTTCTCTGACTTATTTTGCTTAGCATAATACACTCTAGATCCATCCATGTTGTTGCAAATGGCAAGATTTCATTCTTTTTGATGCCTGAGTAATATTCCACTATGTATGCCTGTCTGTGTGTGTATGTGTGTGTGTGTGTGTGTATCACAACTTTTTTTTTTTAACCACATCTTCTTTATCCATTCATCAGTCAGTGGACATTAGGGCTCTTTTCACTCTTTGATGATTATTGATAATAGGAGTTTCTTGGTACTGTTCATTGTCCAATAAATATCAGGTACCTATATATAGCCCAGAGTCATAGTCATACTGAGATACACACATGTATACCTACAACAGAGAAGTGGACACATAGACAAACACATACTTAAGAGAATTACACACACGTACAAATACATTACTGAAGACTCGCGGACAATAGGCACTCATGCCCGTGTGTATGCACACACACAAGGATACACATGTATAGTATTTCTGCCACACATAGACACTCACATGACAGCAACACAGAGAGGTTCACACTGACACAGAGATTCTGATGGACCACAGAGATATATCTAGATACCCCAAATAGAACAGAGACACACACTAAAAAATGTGCACTTTGAAGCTTTTACTTTATTGCTACAAGCATGGTGCTGGATAATTTTCATTTGTTAGTTTCCTGTAGATGTGATTTAAGTCAGGTCAGGGTCACATGTCCTTTCCCCCACACAGGTTCTGTTTTAGAAAAGGTTACATAGAAATGGTCATCTTACCTCAATGTGAGACAGGAGTCCATCAAAATCCTAAAGGAGAACACAGGCAGCAACCTCTTTGACCTCAGCCGAAGCAACTTCTTCCTAGAAACATCGCCAAAGGCAAGGGAAGCAAGGGCAAAAATGAAATATTGGGACTTCATCAAGATAAAAAGCTTTTGCAAAGCAAAGGAAACAGTCAGCAAAACCAAAAGACAACTGACAGAATGGGAGAAGATATTTGCAAATGACATATCAGATAAAGGGCTAGTATCCAAAATCTATAAAGAACTCATCAAACTCAACACCCAAAGAACAAAGAATCCAATCAAGAAATGGGCAGAAGACATGAACAGACATTTTTCCAAAGAAGACATCCAAATGGCCAACAGACACATGAAAAAGTGCTCAATATCGCTCAGCATCAGGGAAATCCAAATCAAAACCTCAATGAGAAACCACCTCACACCAGACAGAATGGCTCAAATTAACAAGTCAGGAAACGACAGATGTTGGCGGGGATGCGGAGAAAGGGGAACCCTCCTACACTGTTGGTGGGAATGCAAGCTGGTGCAGCCACTCTGGAAAACTGTATGGAGGTTCCTCAAAAAGTTGAAAATAGAGCTACCATATGATCCAGCAATTGCACTACTGGGTATTTACCCCAAAGATACAAAAGTAGGGATCCGAAGGGGTACGTGCACCCCGATGTTTATAGCAGCAATGTCCACAATAGCCAAACTGTGGAAAGAGCCAAGATGTCCATCCACAGATGAATGGATAAAGAAGGTGTGGTATATATATACAATGGAATATTATGCAGCCATCAAAAGGAATGAGATCTTGCCATTTGCAACGACGTGGATGGAACTGGAGGGTATTATGTTGAGTGAAATAAGTCAAACAGAGAAAGACATGTATCATATGATCTCACTGATATGAGGAATTCTTAATCGCAGGAAACAAACTGAGTGTTGTTGGAGTGGGGGGTGGGGTGGGAGGGATGGGGTGACCGGGTGATAGACACTGGGGAGGGTATGTGCTCTGGTAAGTGCTGTGAATTGTGCAAGACTGTTGAATCTCAGATCTGTACCTCTGAAACAAATAATGCAATATATGTTAAGAAAAAAAAAAGAAGAAGAAGAAGGTAGCGGGAGGGGAAGAATGAAGCAGGGGAAATCGGAGGGGTAGACGAACCATGAGAGACGATGGACTCTGAAAAACAAACAGGGTTCTAGAGGGGAGGGGGGTGGGAGGATGGGTTAGCCTGGTGGTGGGTATTGAGGAGGGCACATTCTGCATGGAGCACTGGGTGTTATGCACAAACAATGAATCATGGAACACTTCATCTAAAACTAATGATGTAATGTATGGGGATTAACATAAGAATAAAAAAAAAAAAGAAATGGTCATCTTAAAAGAAGGAACCGTGTGGCATTTCAATGGGAAAAGAGATTTTACTGAGAATTTTCCCCTTGTGTGACCCTGCAGCCTTGGGAAAGAAATAAAAAATTCATCTAGTACAGAGAGCTGGTCAGTAGATCAAAATAGCAGGTCACAATATTAATAAATAATACCTGTGTAGCCCCTTTACATTGACAAATGAGTTCATACTTACAGCTCACACCCACCACTTACGCAGAGCTTTACAGCTATGACCTCATTTGATCCTCAGAAAATCCCAGTTAAATGAGTATTATTATTGTGCCTTTTTGAAAGTTGATACTACAGAGAGGTTAAATACATATCTGAGGTCACCCAGTTTATTAGTTTCCTGTGACGGTCATAACAAATTACCACAAATCGTGGACTTCAAACAAGATAAATTTATCATCTCACAGTTCTGGAGGCCAGAAGCCTAAAATCAAGGTGTTGGCAAAGCCTTACTGCCTCTGAAGTTTCTCCAGGAGGAATCCTTCCTTGCTTTTTTCAGTTTCAGGTTACTATTAGCATTCCTTGGCTTCCTTAGTTTGTGGCCACATCACTCCAACCTCTGCCTCTGCCTTCTTATCACCTTCTCTTCTGTGTGTCCCTGGTTAAGCCTCTTTTATACAAGCCCTGGTCACGAGATTTTGGACCCATCCGCATAATCCAGTATCATCTCCTCATCTCAAAATCTCTAATTATGACTGCAAAGATCTTTTTTCCCAATAAGTTAACATTCATGAAAAGTCTGGTGCTTAATGTAATGGGACCATTCAACCCATTACATCTAGCTGGTAAGTCAAATGTCTGAGATGCTCTCTCCTGTGTGACTGGCCTGGGAGACTGTGCTCTTAATCAATATCAGACACTGCCTCTGTCCTCTCTGAGATAGGGATTGATTTGATGGCATAGAGGAGAGCTTGTCAGCCACCTTTCCTCATGAGGACAGGTAGCCTGGGATCCAGTGTTCTGATTGCAATCCCTGTGATCTCTCCAGTAAGATGAGCCTCTAGATGATCTGACTGGCTGGCTGTGAGCTAGATCCGGTGGGGAAAGAGTTTAGACTCTGAGTGCAAGGCTCCAGGGCTGGAAATGAAACTGTAATGGTGATGCTTTGAATTTCCTTAAAAGCAAGATTTTCTCTAGAAGGCAATGTGATTGAATCTGTATTCTACTTCTCTCTACCCTATCCCTGCTTCTCTGAGGACCTTCAGGTTCCTTCAACATGCATACCAGAACTATCTTAGAAGCATATGGGTTGATTGTATCTAGGCTGCTTGAGTAAAGAGAGCTGAGCATTGAGAACATGTGCTCGTCTGTTTACCTTTTCTGCAGACATGAGTTTGGCTGGAATGACAAATACAAAGGTGGGTAGACTGTTGGTCATTTTGACTTGCTATGAAATCCCCTATTTGGCTACTGGGAGGTCTGTGTACTCATATGTGATTATGAAGTCCTCTGTTAGTCAACGAACTCAATGAAGATACATTGAACATTTTCATGCTTTTGTTTCTGTGACAGATATAAAGTGAGTACTCCTGTGCACAAAGGGATTATGGTTTAATTGGGGAAACAAATGATGCTTATGAATCACTTTATTACTAGAAATAATTAGAATTAGAGAACAAAGAACTAATCTTGCCTGAAAGATACATTTTATTTTGACCCACATACTACTTCTTAAAAATGCTTGCACTGTCTGCCAGTATTTAAAAATCAGGGGATTTCACATACAAATCTATAGTCCTAACAGGAAAAATAAAAATGTCAGAAGATCTGGCAAAGAAAGCTAAGACCACATTCTATCATAGCAGTAGTTGGCTTTTTTTTTTTTTTTTTGCAAGAACATATGATCTCCATTTTAACACAGTCTCAAAAACTCCAGATTGTCTTAATGTGGGCTCACTCTATCCATTTAGATTACCTGTCTGGTTTCTGCAGGTATCTGAGTTTAGAACTCTAATGTTAGGCAAAAAGCTAAGTCATTAGTGCATTGACAAATAGTTTAGGATTCTAGAAGGGGGGTTGTCAGGGAGGGGGAGGAGCAGTTAGGAAGCTCAGCAGTGGGAATGAATCTGTCCTAGAGAGAGTCAGAAATTAGATAATGCTGGGGGAGGGGGGATAGGAGGAAATTAAGTACAGAGATGATGAGAAAAAGAGCACAAGGTTAATGCAAAATTAAATTCTGATGTATTAAAGGCCTAAAAGAAGAAAATAGAGGAGAGTGTCTTTATAGCAAAGGACTCCAAAGTTAATAAAGAACTACAGAAAATACAAAAGACACACAAAGTAATACAATAATAGGGAAAAACTATTAACATGTTACAGAAAAGGAAACACAAATGGTCAAGAACTACAAGAAAATATTTTTGAGCCCACAAATACAAGATGCAAAATAATGCATACTCATTATATATTTGTAAATATAACAAAACCTAAATGTCTTGCAATTCCAAGGGAATAACAAGGATATGAGAAAATAGCTCTCATATCCTGCTGAAAGTTGCATAAGTGATGGCAGTCTTTGAGAACAATTAGACAAAATCTAAAAAAATAGAATATTGTACATTAGACTCAGCAATTCCATGTTCAGAAATTTAGAGATGTCCTTACATAATAATACAAAGAAATATATATGAGCATATTCAATACAGCATTGTGTGAAAGATAAAACAATACAACTAACTAAAATGTTCTTCAGTAGGAAAGTATTTAAACATTCTGGTACATACTACTCACACAATGAGAATATAAACAGCAGTGGTAATAGACTCAAGTTATGTATTACTTTGGCTAAATCCCTAAATCAGATGTTTAAAAAAAAACAAAGTTGTAATATAGCAATATGGTAATATGAAACTATAGCAAGTGTAAAAACCTGCAAAACAAAACGAACACCCAAATTGAATATACATGATCTATGAAGATAGTACAGAGGGAGCCTGTTGGACCAGTAAGAGTTTGTGTGGTTGGGGAAAAGATTGATTTGTTCTGCCCCAGGGACGCAGGAAGCCTGGGGAACTCATGAATGCAGATCTTGGTGTTTTTATTATGTGATCGAGCAGCCATCACCACTGTTCTCTTTTTAAAGCCATTACCTTTGGGAGGGTAGGGGGTGGAGGTGTGAGTAGTCATTGTAGATCTATATGAAAGATGCTGCTTGGAAAAACATTATCTGAAGCAAGAGGAGAGTCTACTGGTGAACTAGCTCTAAGAGGTGGAGAAAAAGAAAAAAGACATGATGCATTTATCACTCTTCTCTTTGTTGTGATTATGAAGACTCATAATCCCTCAGGTAATTCACTCAAACAACAAACATTACCTGTTGCCTGGGCATTTGCAGTGGCCTCCCTGTCAGTTCTCACCCACGCTCCACCTCCTACACATCAAGTGAGTCAGTCTTCCAAAAGCATAGCTCCGACAGTGTACCCCCAGATCTTTATTCTCTTCTGCCTAAAGTTTCATTTCTACAGCTCCCTTCTGGCACCAGCTTTTCTTTCTATTCCTACCCACTTACTCTTTCAACAGGTATTTACTTAGCACTTGCTTCATGCGGGCTCCTTCATGGGCACTGGCAACCAAGTGTGCAAGATGAACAAAGCCCCTGTCTCTACGGACTCATAGCCCAGTTAGTGGAGGAGACAGACAACAGAGCAGTGAGCCTGCAATTTAGATAACTGCACCTGGAATAAGTGCTACAAATGCAACAAAACTAATATATGACTGTGAATGATGAGGTACATTAGACAGGATGGTCAGGAGAGGCTCCTTGGAGGAAGTAGCTTTTGAGCTGAGATCAGAGAGATGAGAAAATGTCAGCCAAGGAAATATCTATGGGAGGATGATGTATATGTTTTTTGTTTTTTGTTTTTTCTCTTTTTCTCTCCTTCTCTGACCAAACTGATCTCTGCCCTGACTACATTTGGTACTTCCTAGTGCCTGGCCTTTGTCCATAATGTTTCCTATACCAGAAATGTGTCTCCTCCATTTCTTCCTGTGGGAGCCCCACCTTGCTTTAAATGCCACCTTCTCTATCAAGCATTACCTGATTTCCTCAATCTCAAGTCCTCTCTTACCTGTAAAAGCTTTAATGGGAACACCACAATATTCTTTGCTTTGCTAAGGACTATCCTGATCACAAGTAAGCAGTCTAGTTGGAATAAGGGTAAGCAAAAATAAGGGTCAACTTTACTGGCTTAGGTAAGCCCAAAACAGAATGGTCAACTGTAGGGCTGGCTTCAGGGAACACTGTGCCCTTTGCTGTAACAGTGAATCACCACTTCTCTTTTCTTTGCTCTCCTTTCTGCATGTTACTTTGCTCTTTGAGGCTACTCTTCCCCTACAAACCTGGCCCTATGGTTGCAGGTCGTTCTATACTTAAACATTTAGGACTCTGAACCTCAGAGATAACTTCCCCCAAAAAACCTTCAAGTAAAAAAGGAAAAAGAAAAAAAATTCCCCAGGAAAGGATTTTCCTTCCTAGCCTATTTTTTAATCACCTGACTATGCCTGGGAAAGCAGGGTAGTCGGGGAACAAGAACTCAGGCTCTGTCATTCAAGAGTCACATGCTCACCCATGTGAAGTGAATGGCAACTTCAAAACCAACCATTTGGCTGGAGTTGGGGAGAAACTTGTACCCCAAGGGAAGGAGGAAAGTTGTTCTGGATTAGCAAAATTAAAAAAAAAAAAAGTTCCCTTTGTTCTTTACAAGTATGTGTGGCTTAGGAAAGCTCCATCTCTGGAGGTAGGCATTATAAAGGTGCATGGCACACGTGCCACGCCTGCCCTACCCCCACAGCGCTAGAAAAGCATCACCGAGGCTTTAGAAGGTCGTATACATTGTACATTCCACGTCTTCCGTGGTTCCTGCAGAGGCATAACTTCAGCCACATTCCGTATTCCATTCTTGCAAAACCCGTTTATTCCACACAGTCTCAGTGTTTCTATCCTATACTGGTGCCGACTTTTCCCAAAGGCAAATAAGAATGAGTATTAATGCTACTCTAGGGAAGTTTGTTTGCAGTATGCAGTGGTAGACCTCTCTCTGAGGTTTGCTGTTAATTTATGGACAATCGCTGTTACCTTCAGCTTCTCTCTCAGCCTCCTTTTTATCAGTCCAAATGTCATTATGTTGTAGCAAGAAAGCACGTCCTTCTCTGAAAGAAAACCAATCCCAAACCTCTCTTCTTATTTGGGTGCTACACATGATTAATCTCACTCTTTTGCCTTATCCACCACCACTCCACACTCAAAGAATATTAGCTGTCTCCACCTCAGCATGCAGGACTTTTTTCATAACTATTATGACATCTGCCACTTCGTACCATTTTATATTTTTCACTTTTTAATTTATAAGTGTTTGAAGTCTTTCCCTCCTGGTTCTCTTCTTTAAAGGAGCAATTATTGATTCCTGTGTCAGATCCTGGATCTTTTATAGCACAGAATCTGGGAGCTAAAAAATTTTCTTTTCTTTTTTTTTTTTAAAGCCACAAGCCTAAGTTGATGTGAATGACAAATGGCTAAGCCAAAGATAAAAGAGGTAGGGAGAAAGCATAAGAACCTGCTTGTCTCGTGCTGAATTAGAGATTTTTTTTTTCTTCAGAATAACTTGAAATAAAGGAAAAGAGAAAATATTGAGGATATGCTGCAATGAAAGTGAAATGTATGAAAGAGATTTGAAAAAACTTAAGAAATTTTGTCTGGTTTTATTAACTCACTTTGGTATTATGAGGAGACCACAATTTGATGTAAATTTGCAATAATTTTTAATTGAAGTATAATTCACATATAATATTGTATTAGTTTCAGATGTATGACATAGTGATTTAACAATTACATACCTTACAGAGTGCTGACCAAAATAAGTATAGTTATATCTGTCACCATACAAAATCATTACTATATTATTGATTATATTGTCTATGTTGTACTTTTCATTCTTGTGTCTTCTTTAATTTATAAATGGAAATTTGTATCTCCTAATCCCTTTTGCTTATTTTGCTTATCCCCCAACCCTTCCCCTTTGGCAACCACCAGTATATTTATAAGTCCATTTCTATTTTTTTGTTTGCTTTGTTTTTGAGATTCCGCATGTAAGTGAAATCAAATGGTTTTTCTCTATCTGACCTATTTCATTTAGCGTAAGTGTCCATCCATGTTGTCACAAATGGCAAGATTTCATTCTCTTTTATGACTGAGTAATATTCCACTATATATATACCACATCTTCTTTATCCACTTATCTATCGATGAACACCTGGGTTGCTTCCCTATCTTGGCGATTGTTAATAATGCTGCAATAAACACACAGGTGCATATATCTTTTCCAATTAGTATTTTTATTTTATTCAGGAAAATACCCAGAAGTAGAATTGCTGGATCATTTGGTACTTCTAATTTTAGTTTCTTGAGGAACTTCCATACTGTTTTCCAGAGTGGCATTGCCAATTTACATTTTCACCAATGGTGCACAAGTGTTCCTTTTCCTCCACATGCTTGTCAACACTTAGTAGACTTGTCTTTTTGATACTAGCCATTCTGACTGGTGTGAAGTGATATCTCACTAAGTTTTGACTTTCATTTCCCTGATAATTACTGATGTTGAGCATTTTTTCATGTGTCTATTGGGCATCTGCATATCTTTCTGGAGAAAAAAAAAACATCTACTCAGCCCATCTTCCCATTTTCAATTGGATCATTTATTTTTGGGGTGTTGAGATGTATGAGTTCTTTACAAATTTTAGATATTAATCCTTTACCAGATAGATCATTTGTAAATATCTTCTCTCACTCATTAGGTTGACTTTTGTTGATGGTTTCCTTCAATGTGCAAAAGCTTTTTATTTTGGTATAGTTCCAACAGGTTTTTTTGTTTGTTTGTTTTGTTTTGTTTTGTTTTACTTTTGTTTCCCTTGCCTGGGGAGAACTGTTCAGAAAAAATATTGCTAAAGCCAATGTTCATGAGCTTACTATGTTTGCTTTTAGGAGTTTTATGGTTTCAGGTCTTACATTCAGATATTTAATCCATTTTGAGTTAATTTTTGCATATGGCACAAGAAAGTAGTTTTCATTTTTTCCATGTAGCTGTCCAGTTTTCTCAGGACCATTTATGGAAGAGACTTTCTCCGTTGTATATTATTGTCTCCTTTGTCATGGATTAATTGGCCATATAAGCATGGGTTGATCAATCAAATCTGTTTGATTGATCTATGTGTCTGTTTTTGTGCTAGTACCATACTGTTTTGATTATCACATATTTGTAATATACTTTGAAATCTGAGATCGTGATACCGTCAGATTTGTTCTCTCTCAAATTGCTTTGCCTGTTCAGGGTCTCTTATGGCTCCAAACAAATTTTAGTGTTATTCTAGTTCTGTGAAAAATACTCCTGGTATTTTGATATAGATTGTATTAAACCTGTAGATTGCTTTGAGTGTGTGGACATTTTAACAATAGTAATTCTTCCAGTCCATGAGCATGGTATATCTTTCCATGTATTTGTGTTGCTTTAATTTCTTTCATCAGTGTTTCATAGTTTGCGGAATATAGTTCTTCCACCCCTTAGTTAAATTTATTCCTAGGCATTTTATTCTTTATGATGCAGCCATAAATGAAATTGTTCTTCATTTCTCTTTCTGCTATTTCAGTATTAGTGTATAGACACACAATGGATTTCTGTGTATTACATAATCATTTATCATCATCATAAATTTTTTTTAATTTAATTTAATGTCATGACAAACAGATGCTTAGTTTTAATGATTGGAATTTCTCTTAGTACTTCACAACCTCTCCCCCAAATGTACCGTATGTGTTTGTGTAACAAAGTATAACAAAGTACCTCCCACAGTGCTTAGCCTTAGGTACATCATTCACTTCATAATCATTTGTTATAACAAATGATTACTTTTTGCATATTATTATCACCAACAAATTGTTCACGAGCGGTAATTATGTGTCAAGTGTCAAGCCCTATGCTAAGATTTCTAAAAGCTTGATCTCTTTTAATCCCCATAATCAGTCTAGGATCATTAGGGTTGTTCTGTTTGTTTGTTTGTTTGTTTGTTTTCCCAATAATCCATGTTAGAGATGACCAGTCTGTGAGCTAAGCCATAGTCTAGTTGTTTAAACTTAAACATAGTTTCTTGTATTATACTGATTTATCTTTTAAGCAAACATTTATTAAGCACATATTACCACTTATGCTTCAGATATAAATATTACTCTGTAGTTAGTAAATGATAGAATTGAAATTAGAACCAAGCGGATACAACTTTGGTATCTGTACTCTTAATTAATCCACTATAATTCAATAGGGGGGACAAAAGAAAATAAAGGAGGAGGAGAGAGAGAGGCAGGCAGGAAGATTTGAAACCTTATGGCCAGTTACCAAGAGAGGTTGCAGATTCTTAAGAGATCACCTTGAATAAACTGTTGCTGTCCAGATTTAGGGTCAATTAAAAGTTTCCCGAAAGTCCCTCTAGCTCTGAAATGACTGGCCCTTCCCTATAAGGAGGGAGAAGAGAACTAACTTCACAAAATTTCTACTATATGCTATGCCCTCTGCAATGTAAACTATCTCATTTAATCTACAAGGAGCAGGACTTGCTCATTTTTCACAAAAGGCAATATAGGCTTGATATTGCCACAGTGGTATTTTCCATAGTAGTAAATGTTAGGAAATAAACACAAATGTCAAACAATGGAAAATAGTCCTATAAATGGTGGTATATCCATATTACACAGCCATTAAAAAAGGCAGTTTTGAAGGAAATTTAATGTCCTATGAAATGTTCAGGATATAATATTTAAAAAAACAGGGTACCTAATTATATGCATGGCATGATCTCAGTTTTATTAAAAAATAAAAATAACCCACTCTTAATAGGGAAAATGGAGCTAAAGTAAAGTGCCTCTGCTGTGGAAGTAGCATTCATGTGTCATGTGTCCTGAGCAGTTAATCATCACAGTATTATCTACCTTTTGGTTGTTGTCTATTTAGATATGCTTTGCCGAAGTGACTCTTTTCCTACCTGACGTCCTTAAACTCAGAATTTTGTCAGAACCTGGCCACCTGCCAGACTCTTCCTGCCAGTGCCCTTTTCTCTGTCTAGGTCTTTTCTTAAGATTTGTCCTTGCCTCAGGTGCCTGGGTGGCTCAGTTTAAGCATTTGCCTTCAGCTTGGGTCATGATCCCAGGGTGCTGGGATTGAGCCCTGCATCAGGCTCCCTGCTCCGTGGGAAGCCTGCTTCTCCCTCTCCAACTCTCCTGCTTGTGTTCCCTCTCTTGCTGTGTCTCTCTCTGTCAAATAAATAAAATCTTTAAAAAAAAAAATTTGTCCTTGCCTCATCCTACATTAGCCTGACACACATTCATGTATGTTCTGTTTTGTTTTCATATCCACATTTGACAGAGGAAGCAGCTGATGAGTTTGAACCCAGACCTGCTGACTCCATAGCAGACTACAGTCTATGGCAGAAGTGTTCTGTGTCAATATTCTACCTAAATAAAGTAATAAACACAGCAACTTTTAACACAATTGATGACTCATACCTTTTCAAACTACAGTCTTCCTTTAGTTTTCTGACACCACTTTTTTTTTGTATTGAGGTTTATTTGGCATGCAACATTATGTGAGTTTTATGAGTATAACATAATGGTTCAATATTTGTATATATTGTGAAATGATTATTACAATAGGTCCAGTTAACATCCATCACTATACATAGTTAAAAAAATTTTTTTTCTTATGATGAGAACTTAAGACCTACTCCCTTAGCAAGCAATTTTCAAATATTCAACACAGTATTATCTATTATAATCACCATGCTGTATATTACATACTTATATGACTTACGACATTTATTTTATAATTGGAAATTTGTACCTTGGACTGCTTTTACCCATTCCATTCAACCCCCTCTTCCAGCCTCTGGCAACCACCAACCTGTTATCTATATCTGGGAGGATTTTTGCTGTTCTTGTTTCACATATAGGTGAGATCATGAGGTATTTGTTTTTCTCTGTATGACTTACTTCACTTAGTCTAGTGCCCTTGAGGTCCATCCATGTTGTGGCAAGTGGCAAGATTTCATTCTTTTTTATGGTTGAATATTGTATTGTAAATAAATATATATATTTAGGTGTTCCTATGTTGAGTACATTAATATTTATAAGTATTATATCTTCCAGTTGGATTGACCACTTTATCATTATACAATGTCCTGTGCTGACTTTTAATTTTCGGGTATCTACTTAAGAGTGGCTACTTTTTTAAGGAAAAAAAAAGAAAAGCTAAATTTAATTTTAATAATACATTATTTAACTTCATATATCCAAAATGACATTTCAGGGGCACCTGGGTGGCTCAGTCGTTAAGCATCTGCCTTCAGCTCAGGTCATAATCCCCAAGTCCTGGGATCAAGCCCTGCAGTGGGCTCCCTGCTCAGCAGAGAGCTTCCTTCTCCCTCTCCCTCTGCTGCTCCCCCTGCTTGTGCTTGCTCGCTCTCTCTCTGTGTGTCAAATAAATAAAGTCTTAAAAAATGACATTTGGACATTTAATCAATATTGAAGTTATCTATGATATTTTACATTCTATTTTTTTTTTTACTAAGTTTCAGAATTCAGTTTATACTTACACTTACATTTCAACTTAGACTAGCCATATTTCAAGTGCCCAGTAAGCCCATGGTTATTGGCTAATGTCTAGGGCAGCAAAAATCTATACCCAATATTCTTGTTTTCCAGATTTGCTTCTTTTAAGATTTATTTATTTAACAGAGAGAGAGGGAACACAAGCAGGGGGAGTGGGAGAGGGAGAAGCAGGCCTCCTGCTGAGCAGGGAGCCTGATGCGGGGCTCGATCCCAGGACCCTGGGATCATGACTGAGCTGAAGGCAGAAGCTTAACAACTGAGCCACCCAGGCACCCTGCTTCTTAAACTGCTCAGGTTTCACAGTTTAAATTTAGACTGAAAGGCTAATCAGCACTCAATCCAAAAGTGAATTGTCAGAAAATTATTTTTTCCTAATAGAGAATTCAGCTCCTGAGCTTCTGTTAATGACTTAATTGGCAAGGGATAACGTATTTGGCAAGGGGGCGGATTCCATTTGTTTAATTAAATAAAGATGGAGATTAAAATTACTGATCTCTTTAGTTACTTCAGGCTGTAACTACAAGAGCGTCACTTCACTTCTCTGAAATATGAAAGACACCAGAGCTAAGAACTTCTCCGAAAGAAGTAACAGCCACCCAAGCCAGTGACAAGGGACTGGCAGGGCATTATGCATGTTCATCAACAAATCAATGGATAAAGAAAATGTGTTACATGTATACAGTGGAATATTATTCATCCATAAAAAAGGAGGAAATCTTGACTTTTGCCACAACATGGATAAACCTTAAGAGCATTATGCTAAAAGAAATAAACCAGAAAGAAAGACAAATAATATATGATATCACTTATATATGGAATAGATTAAAACTGAAGTTACAGAGACAGAGTAGATTGGTGGTTGCCAGGGGCTGTGGGAAATGGGAGAAGTCAAAGGGTACAAACTCCCAGTTATAAGACAAATGAGTTCTGGGGATCTAATGTAGAGCATGGTCACTGTAGTTAACAATATTGTATTGTATACTTGGAAATTGCAAAGAAAGAAATCTTAAAGGTTCTGACCAAAAAAAAAAAAAAATTGAGGTATACAGGTGTTAACTTATCTTATTGTGGTAATCACTTTGCACTCTATAGGTGTGTCAAATCACCATGTTTAACACCTTAGTGTGTTATATGTCAATTATATGTCAAAATTGGAAAAAGAAAAGAAATGTTGGCCCTGGGGTCACACTGTTTGGGTTTAAATCTGGCTCTCCATTTTATATACTTCTTGCATCCTTAACAACACTACGAGCATGTATTATTAACTCCATTTACCAGATGAGGAAACTGGGGCTTATAAAGGCCCAATAGCCTGCCTAAGTTACACAGCCACTAAGGAAAAATAGATTTGGTCAAGGTGTTCCTGAGTACAAAGTCCAGGTCCTTAGCTGATAGAACTATGACAGGACTCAGACCTGGTTCAGATGTTTTTATCTTTGTCACTGTCCTCTATTTTGATGTCTCTTTCCTACTAAAAGCAGAATTTGTCTATTAGAACAAATCATAGAATGCATCTCTGAAATCTATAAGGGCTCTCCCAAGAAGAATTTGATATGCTGCTGAATGTTGAATCTAAATGTTTACTTAATGTCTTAAAGATGCTGGAGATGCTTTTTTTTTTTCCTTTTTAATTTAGTGTTCATATACATAGATTTTCAAACTTTTAAATTTAAATATGTATTTCCTTAGATTTTTTTAAATTATAGTATCTTAATAGAATTTTCCAATAGTTTGACTTAATTTAAATGACATCATTGTTGCTGGCTTAAATACTTGTTTTTATCTCCAGAATCAAACTGTATTTTTACATACCAGAGGCTTATGTAGTCCTTTATATGTCCTTCTTGCTGTTAACAAGATAGTTATATCCTGATATCAATGTGCCTTATAAAACTTTGTTTTTCTTAACAAGTTTTATTTTTCTTTTTTGGAGAGTTTATATATTAGAGTGACTTCAATCCTACCTCAAGGAGAATTTAGCTATGCTTCCACCTTACAGGTTAACAAAAGTTTCCATTTACTTTCAAATTATTGAGCACTGCACTCTGCTATTCCTAATTAGATGCTAATTAATGTTCTTTTACTTGCTCATTTGTTTGGAATCTTCCTTTTTCTTCATGTCGGGGTCCCTGAAAGTGTGTAAATTTCATTAATGGCTTTTATCTGCTCTTTAAACAGATTGTGGAACAAAGTAGTCTTTTGAAAATTAAAGCAGGCCAACATCCACATTTGACAAAGACACAAAATTCCAGGGGATATTATTACCCTGACAGTAATTACTAACTTCAGTGAGAATGCTGCACAGAAAGATGCTCTAGGAATTTCTTAACTGATATAAATCAGTTCTTTAAAGTTCGCTTTTAACATTGAGCCTCTGAGAAATCACAAGAGAAAGGTTAAAGGACAAAACTTAAAATGCAGGGATAAATGTTTTAAAACTAACATATGTCAAGTACGTGCTTATTTTATTTCATCTTTAAACAGTTCTGCTTAATGATAGAGTAATCCCTTTTTATAGGTGATAAGAGTGAGACTTTCAGAGTTGACATAAATTGGCTGGAAGAGCTGGGGCAGAGGGTCAGCATGTACAGAGGGCCAAAACTCAAAGAAACATGACAAGTTAGAGGAAGAGAAGGAAGAGCTGAGTTGAGGCTGGCATATCCAGGGTCACTAAGAGAAGGTGAAGGGTTTGGGGACTCATCCACTGTGTATTTGGATGATCACTCTCACCACAGTGTGGAGAATGGATTAAGAAGGATAAGGGAGGAGTAGAGCTTCACAGTCAGTAAAGAGAGATGATGATAGCTCGGATGAGGAGACTGGCAGTTCAAGGGGGCATAGATAATTTGAGAAAGATTTTGTAAGTAAACTGATAAGGATGTCCAAGACTGAGGGAGAGGCAGGTGTTGAGTATGATTTTCAGGTGTGCAACTTCCAAAACTAAGTAGAAGGAGGAAACTTTTTTTAAGACAAAGAGCCTTGGAAAGCGGGGAAAGAATCAAGTATTGTAGGTTGGGTTGACCAAGGAAATAGACTCTGAAGCTGAGATTTGTAGGCAGGAGGTTTATTGAGTAGTCTTCCAAGATACCACACCTGTAAAGGAGTGATAAAAGGGACACTTCAGAGAAAAATGTGAACAGGAAGGATGCAGTCACCGCAGAAGCCTCTGCCATTCCCACAGGGAGTCTGATGCTAGAATGGTCTTACAAGGATGTCCCAAACTGAAGTGACTAGAGAGAGCACATTGGCTAATCATTGATAAGAGATTGCCCTGAGGAAAAGTCTGGCCTCAGGTGAGGCAGTTTCCAGCTGCTGACAGCATTTCCTGAGGATGGGATCCACTGAACTTTCAGTAAGCAAATGTTATGTTAATCACCATACATTACATCATTAGTTTTTGATGTAGTGTTCCATGATTCATTGCGTATAACACCCCGCGCTCCATGCAGAACATGCCCTCTTTAATACCCATCACGAGGCTAACCCATCCCCCCACCCCCTCCCCTCTAGAACCCTCAATTTGTTTTTCAGAGTCCATAGTCTCTCATGGTTTGTCTCCCCCTCTGATTTCCCCCTCTTCATTTTTCCCTTCCTGCTATCTTCTTTTTTTTTTTTTTTAACATATAATTATTTGTTTCAGAGGTACAGGTCTGTGATTCAACAGTCTTACACAATTCACAGCAGTCACCATAGCACATACCCTCCCCAGTGTCTATCACCCAGCCACCCCATCCCTCCCAGCCCCCACCACTCCAGCAACCCTCAGTTTGTTTCCTGAGACTGAGACCCTCTGATTTTTAAACCTTGTCTTAAACTGTTCTTAGACAATCAATAACTCAGTTTTACAAAATAAAACAATGCTGCTTCTAGACCATTACTTAACACCATTAAAAGGCATTGGAGCCAATCAGTTTAAACATAACTACCTGGGAATTATGTGTCTGTGAAAATTACACATAGGTTAAACTTAAAATTTATGATTTACTTTCTATTCATCTGGATAGCTTAAAATGTGATTTATATTTTATGGTTGAGGTCCTGGACAAAGCATATTCCCTGTCCTGTCTTGTTGGAGATAGTAAGCAGCCTCCAAAGGGGGAAAGTGCAAATTGGTTTTCAGAGATGGAGAAAGAATGTGTTGGAGAGAGCACTCATGGCTTGAAATTAGAATGATGTGGGTTTTTTTCACATGACCTGAGAAACTTGTAATGTACCTGTTTCCTCTCAGAGTTACAGACTACATGTTTAATTATTGAAGCTCTATGCCAGATGCTAGCTTTTGATAACTCCAACTCAGATTTTTCCTTGTTTGAAAGTACAGTAAACCCCTTTGCTGGAAGCGTATCTCTGCCTCTCTGTCTCTGTCCCTCTGTCTCTCTCTCTCTCACACACACATATAGACTTAAGTTAGGTATAACCTAACAATAAATAAAAGGCCAGACCCTCATATTTTGTCTTTTTTTCTTGAGTATAGTAAGCACACAATGTTATGTTAGTTTCAGGTGTAGGACATAATGATTCATCTTCTCTGTGATGTCACTTTCATCACAAATGTAACTAGCATTTGTTACCATACAGTGCTATTAAAATAACATTTATTATGTTCTCTATGTTTTACCTTTTATTCCTATGACTTATTCACTCCATAACTGGAAGCCTGTAACTCCCACTCCTCCTTACCCATTTTGCCAATTCCCTCACTCCCTTCCCCTCTGGATATCATCAGTTTTCCATGTTTATAGGTCTGATTCTGTTGTTTGTTAATTCTTCTTCTTCGTTGTCTTCTTTTTTTTTTTTTAGATTCCACAGATGAGTAAAATCATATGGTATTTGGCTTACTTGGACTTCACTTAGCATAATACACTCCAGGTCCATCCATGTTGTTGCAAATGGAAAGATCTCATCTTTCTTTATTGCTGCATAATATCCCATTGTATATCATGTATGTATATATGTATATGTGTATATGTATGTATATGTGTGCATATACATACCACATCTTCCTCATCCATTCATCTACTGATGGACACATAGGTTGCTTCCATATCTTGGCCATTGTACTTGGTAACAAAGGGATACATATATCTTTTCAAATTAGGGTTTTTGTTTTCTTTGGGTAAATACCCAGTAATGGAATTATTGGATCATATGGTACTTCTATTTTTAATATTTTGAGAGACTGCCATAGTATTTTCCACAGTGGTTACACCAATTTACATTTTCACCAACAGTGCACGAGGGTTCCCTTTTCATGTCCTTGACAGTACTTGCTATTTCTTATCTTTTTTATTTTAGCCATTCTAAGAGGTGTGAAGCGATATCTCACTATAGTACTGATTTGCATTTTTCTGATGATTAGTGATGTTGAGCATCTTTTCATGCGTCAATATACTTTACATGTTTTTTGCAATTTTTATAAACTAAAACTAAGTTTTTGTACATTATGTTTTCAAAGCCATCCTATGTAGCACAGTCAGGTTTTTGACATTCACCTCTAAAAAACTAATGATCAGTGATTATCTAAAATAGGCCCCTTCACACTGAAAATCAAAAGCCTCCAGTTCATGATGGCCTCCACACCCTGCCTCCTTGTAATGTCCCTTTCTTTTTTTTCCCCCCAACATTGCGTTTTATTTTTTATTTTTATTTTTTTTAATTTTATTTTATTATGTTATGTTGATCACTATACATTACATCATTAGTTTTTGATGTAGTGTTCCATGATTCATTGTTTGTGTATAACACCCCGTGCTCCATGCAGTACGTGCCCTCCTTAATACCCATCACCAGGCTAACCCATCCCCCCACCCCCTCCCCTCTAGAACCCTCAGTTTGTTTCTCAGAGTCCATAGTCTCTCATGGTTCGTTTCCCCCTCTGATTTCCCCCCCTTCATTTTTCCCTTCCTACTATCTTTTTTTTTTTTTAACATATAATGTATTATTTGTTTCAGAGGTACAGGTCTGTGATTCATCAGTGTAATGTCCCTTTCTTTATAGTCCCCATCTGCCCCTCCCCTCTTACTCTGAACTGTGGGACCTGAATCAGTAACCAGTAATTTTCTATACACTGGTTTCCACAACTATAAAAAAGATAGTGAAATGTTTCTTCACATATTATTTTAAATATAATGAGACCATCTCTTTTTCTTTGGGATTAATTCTTCTATCACTGTCACATCCATTCTGGGAAGACCACCAACAGGTGTTCTCAGTCTTATAGAGTACCCTTTATCTCTGAGACCAGTTTGTCTCACACAGAAAATAAGGAGATGATTTTATAAAGGTGGTGGGTGGGGACCTGGAATGTGTAGACCCAACAAGCAGGGACTGACCAACAACAAGTGAAGTCAGATATTTAAAAAAAAAAACAAAAAACCTAAGAATATTAACTATCATATTTCTCAAAAAGTGGCCCCCAGCTACTAGGTTAACCTTGGATAACGATTAAACCTTGAGATTCTTCAGCTTTACCACAGATATGCTGAATCGAAACCAGTGGAGTTTTGTTTACAAGCTTTGCTTTTTTTTAGAAGCTTTGTTTAGCTTTGCCAAAATTTCTTTGTGCTTATCACAGTATGGGCTTAAAAGGAGATATAAATAAGAAAAAAAAAAAAACGTTTCTAACTAAGGAATCTTTAGTTTTGCAGGAGTAACTGACACTCCTTGCCTACTCCCAAACCTAGAGCTACCCCGGAGTGGGATGAATGGAACAAGCTCTGGCTCCCTCCCAGGATGCAACTGTATTACAGGGGCCAGTGTTCTGTAAACCACTTCCAGTAAGCTCAGTATGTCCTATAAAGAAATAGATCAGAAAAGCAGCCACAAACTTGTGTGCTCTAAAAGGAGCCTCAGACTGCAGACTTCAGATCCACAGGAATCCAGAAACTCACAAATGTGAAGTCCTACTCACAGCCCCCAGGATATCACCAGCTCTGCAGAACCAGGTGTAAAATGAAAATTTGCTCATGGTGGATAATGTAATCTTTTTATTAGTTCCAAGCCAATAGCAAAACTGAAGCACCTTATTAATAATTGCCATTTTTATATGCACTCTAACACCAGTGAGGTGTGTTTCATTTTTGCTTCTGGAGTTCAAACTGACTAGCGCTGCATGATTGATACTTACTTTTCCATTTATAAAAACGTGCAACAAAAGAGCCTACAAATGTGTCCTAACCCCCTTTAAGCCAGGCATAAAATACTTTTGCAAGCAAAAAAAGGAAGAGAAAAGAATTTCATTTCTTGATAACAATAGTCTCAAACAGAGCAGGCAAGGGAGTAGAGGGTTGCTAAATAGCTCCCCTCAGCCACTTTGACATTCACACTATATGTGTCTTTGAAGATATTTTTCATACCCACATCACCACTTGTGTCAAAGTGGACAAGTCATAGAAGAGAAACAAATTTTGTGAATGGACTATCTAGTTCCCGGTTTTAGGAAAGAAAATTCTAAACTTATTCTATATGCCTTACTAGCCTATTTTCTTTATTTTTGCTAGAAAGTCAAAGAGCTAAACTATATCTTTGCATTTGCTTCTTCCTGTATGTTTGCCTTTGTACTGCATTTTGTTCTACTCCTATGTTTCTGCCTGCCTCTCAAGCTCTCTCTGCCAGTTAGGCAATAATCCTTGTTTTCTCTCTCTCTCATAGATGCTTATTGGAAAATTTCACAACCTCTTGCTTTATTCAACCCAAACTTTTGTTTTCCCCAAGGGGGTATTAAATGTTTTGTGTGTAAATTATTTTTTTTAATTTTTAGATCATTTCCATGTCAAACTTAGTCTCTTTGGTCTATGGCCATATTTTAGTCATCACCAATAGTTTTTACTGAAGCCATGCACACCTATGATAAACACTTCATAATTAAAAACATTTTAACATTTTAACATTTCACTGCTTCCCACTGGAAATCTTACCCATAGATGCAACCACTATTAATCATTTCTGACTCTAGGACTTTGGGTGGTTAACTCAAAATTCTTTAGAGCATGCTCCTATGTCTATATTTTGGTTTATCCCACTTATAAACTATCCTTATCTTCTGTATTTTCCTGATTTCTCCTCCTTGTTATCTCTCTCTCTCTCCATTTTTAAATGTTGAGTTTAAAGAGAGAAACTTAGAAGAAATGAGGATCTGTCCAGCTCCCATTCCAGTGCCAGGGATGGATGTCTACCCAAGGATAACTCTGCTTCAAGACCAAAGGTCATAAAGCTGTCTCAGGGATGGGGGCTAATGAAAATGTAGGATTCCATGTGTCACTGTTTTATTCATTTACTGCATTATGGGATAAGGCATGGAAATCATCCAGAATCACCTGCATGAGCAGCAATCTTAGGCAAAATTAAATGATTTTTGAGATGCTTTGAGAACTGCTCTGACAATAAGGTGTCTTTCCCTTTCTCTACCCTCTGCATCTTTACAGCATCAACATGTATAATCAGACCTGGATTTTTACAACTGTCAAAATAGATGAGGTGCAGCATAAATCCCATCGTTTTGTTCTGCTGCACTTGAGGTTGGTTTCTAAACCAATTATTTAATAATATAGCATTATTGTCTTGTCTCCTTAGGGCAGTGGATGAGAACTTACTATAAATCAATGCCCAAATTTTATCTGGAGTCAGTCTGTGGCTGATTGGAGATCTTAGTGGGGAAAGAGAGATTTCTTATGAAAAGAACTGTTCGAGAATCAAAGAAAAAGACTAAGAGAAGGTAACAGAAGAATATGCATTAATGACTACTGTAGAGAAAGCCAAGAGAACATCCTGCCAACAGAAGAGATCTAATGAGAAGGAAGCTATTTTTAATTTGGATGTAAATAAAATTTTTCATTGAGTATAAAATTTAATCTATGAGAGTCTTGTCCAGAGTATTAGTTAGCAAATATAATTTGATGAGATTTTAATAATGAGAAAAATAAAAGACAAAGAGGAAAACAGGAGGAAGAAAGTGACAGTGGCAACTAACAAAAGAATTGAGGGGAATTAATAGGAGTACAATATGCCTATTTACAAAAGCTATATTAATATGATCTTTCTTTCCCTATGACTTTTGGAAAAGTGTCAACAGACTACAGTCACATGCTTTTATGTAGAAGGCACGTAATACAAAATCATAATACTGTCTATTTGGGGGGATTTTTAATTTTTCAAAACACTTTGATATTTGTTTCATAATTTTAATGTTAAAGTGACTGCATGAAATAGATGGGGTAGGAAGTTTAGATAAAGACAAAGATAACCCACAGAAGGTAAATGACAATTACTGAGCCTGGACTTCAGCTCCCTTCTCCCTAATGCTAAGCACTTTCAACTAAAGATAAAAATAACTCCTCAATGTCTACCATCCAGCCACCCCATCCCTCTTATGGTGAGCACTGTGAATTGTGCAGATCTGTACCTCTGAAACAAATAATACATTATATGTTTAAAGAAGAAGAAGAAGAAGAAGAAGATAGCAGGAGGGGAAGAATGAAGGGGGGGAAATCGGAGGGGGAGATGAACCATGAGAGACTATGGACTCTGAGAAACAAACTGAGGGTTCTAGAGGGGAGGGGGGTGGGAGGATGGGTTAGCCTGGTGATGGGTATTAAAGAGGGCACGTTCTGCATGGAGCACTGGGTGTTATACACAACGAATCATGGAACACTACATCAAAAACTAATGATGTAATGTATGGTGATTAACATAACATAACAATAAAAAAATAAAAAAGATTTAAAATAACTAAAACAAACACAAAACAAAAACCCTGATTGTCTTTTAAATCTAGTGATGTTTAAAAAGTAGTGCTGTGCTCTTTTTCTGGTTACCAAATTCTGAACCCTTCTTCAGATCCACGTAAGTTTCTTTCCTCAAAAAGTGGCCTATAATCCATATCCTATTTTGTATACTCCTGGAATTAAAGTGAAGGGTGTGATATTCAGATAGATACCCTACATTGATAGTCTTCCCAGTATACATATCTCTAAGTCAATATTTGGAAATATAGTTCAGCAGGCAAATCAAGAAACAGATTCTTAACTATAGAGAACACATTGATGATTAGCAGAGGGGAGGTATGTGGGTAAAGTAGGTGATGGGGATTAAGGAGTGTAGTTGTGATGAGTGCCGGGGGTTGTGTGGAAGTATTGAATCACTATATTGTACACCTGAAACTAGTATATATGTTAACTAACTGGAATTTAAATAAAACCTTTAAAAAAATCAAAAAGTATATTTTAAATTTTAAATCAATATCAAAATCTGTCCCAAAATTTCTACATGGATGCCACTAGACAAATAATTTAAACTCTTTAAGCTTTACTTTTGCAAATGTAATACAGTAAAATAATAAAGCCTGGTAGAAATTAACATTGGAAATTTTGTCTGCCACCTTTACTATTTTTCCAAGTGATTTTGATGTGGCCAGCAATACAGGAACTTATTCCCTGGACCTCAGGTTTGTCATAGGAACCAGAATAGACTAATCAGAAAATTTCTTCCCCCAAACTAATCATAGTATTTGTTAAATAATGGACATGTGACCTAAGGGAAGCGAGATCATTTGTGTTCTTCCTTGACTGTTCGTAGAGCAAGTGGGGTACTTACCTCTTACAGCTATAGATGACCATCATTCTTCATCCCTGCCACATAGATAAGTCATGTTATTGAAAGAAGAGAATGATTCACATCTAAAGGAGCAGGGTGGAGGGAGGGAGTGAGAGAGGGGAGAGAGACAGAGAAAAATGAATGAATAAGTGTTCTAAGTATAACAGATTAAATGTTACTTTCCCAGTATCTTGATTTACTATTATTTGCTAATGCCCCTCACTTTATTTAAAGCTACATGGAGTTGGAGTTTTCCCATAGAAATTGGAAGAGTTCTAATGTAAAACCTCATAGGGCTGTAGGGTTACAATGAGCATTGAATTTATTAAAACATGTAAAGGTTTAGTACAGTGCCTGGCACACAGTAATCTTACAACCAATGAAGGTGATGATGATGATGATTCCTTCTCTTCATTCCTGGAGAGTTTCTTGTAGAGAGCACCATGTAAATGGTAGGTACTCACTCAATCTTGCATGGAAGATACAAGAGTTAAAGAATTAGGACTGAAAGAGAACTTTGAATGATATAAGTGAATAATCGGTTTCTGTTGTCAAATCTAACCACCCTATACTTTCTATCCCTTTTATTTTCATTCATTCTTATCATCATTAACTCAGATTGAAACTCAACTTAGGCTCAGACTTGAAAAAAAAAATTAATCTCTGCTCTGTGTGTTTCTATTTGGAGGAGCAAATGCATTTGTTATCTCGTACACACTGTGACTGTGATGCACTGATTGCAACTGGCTGTCATTTATGTGAATTTAAAGTCCTGGGTCACGCTGTTCACTCCCAAGTATTCTCTGTGGCTGTCTTGAGAAAGGGGACTCCAAAGGCAGTTCAGAATAAAGGTTACTTGGAAATAAAAAAAAAAAAAAAAAGGAGGGGGAGGTGATACAGTTAAAACCTATAAGCCTTATTAAGATGATACATAGAGGAGGAAAACTGTGTTAGAAGAGTTTAAAACAATTTGGGAGAAATATGACAGTTATCACAGGTTTACTATTCATGATTATTAGCTATTATCATTTTCTTCATCTGTGTCCACATTATCATGATAATCTTGTGGTTAACTCCTAAACCTTAGCCATGAAACACACAAGTGCATTTAAATTGCACATCCAGAAGTCTACTCAACAATTTTTAAGTAAGGACTTTAAGCAAAAAAGAAACCCTATTGAAATTGAAGAATAAATCAGATTTGACACTAATGTGATAAAGGACAAATTCTTGACTCTCGTTTCTTCATTGTAGACTTTAGCCGTAGTTTGAACTTCAGGTTTAGTGGCTGCTCTGGAGAATGCATGAGCAGTATCAAAATGAAGGGCTGACGCAGGGATTCATTTTAAACGTGTCCATGTGTCTGTAAGAAAGTGTCTTGAAAAAAATAAAATGGAACTTAGGCACCACATAGCTCTTTTAAAGGGGGTGAGTGTTTTACAAACTGTTTGACTTGTAAATACCTTTTATAATCCTAACAGTCACTGTTACGTAGTCATCAGCATCTACTTCTTATGCTTCTTGGGCACATAGCAAGTCTGCATTCCTTAGTTCCTTTCTATTAGATGTAGCCATAGGACTAAGTTCTGGTCAATGACTTATGGGCAGCAGTGATGCAGTCCATTTCCCTGACTTTCCTCTCTCTCTGGCTCTTTTTGTGGGCTAATGTAAAGGATCCTGCTAAGGTTCCTAAGGGAAGGAAGAGCCTGAAAGTGGGGGTCGAAATGTGAATCCCTGTTTAGGGAATGAAAGGGTACCTAACGATGAGAAACAAGGTCACTGGGATTCATATGTTATTAATGCACTTTTACTATGGTAAGCTAGAATGATTTTTGGGTATGTTTGTTATAGCAGTTAGGGGTATTTACCCTAAATAACATAATCGTAATATGTAAACTCTTGGCCCCCTTAAAATTACTTTTTGAATATTTTCTAAATAAATATGTTTTAGATCAGTATATCACTAAAAACATAACAAATCAAATACAAAATACAATATATAGTTTTTGTTACCTTTAAGAACAAGTCTTAATGAACCATGAGAGACGATGGACTCTGAAAAACAAACTGAGGGTTCTAGAAGGGAGGGGGGTGGGAGGATGGGTTAGCCCGGTGATGGGTATTGAGGAGGGCACGTTCTGCACGGAGCATGGGGTGTTATGCACAAACAATGAACCATGGAACACTACATCAAAAACAAATGATGTAATGTATGGTGATTAACATAACAATAAAAAAATTTTAAAAGAAAAGAACAAGTCTTAACTTCTTGTCATTTAACCAATTGTGCCTGATTTTTAGTTTATGTGATAATTTGCTAATACATTTATGTAAATTATATTGCTATTCTGTTTTTGTTGAAGCTGTCTAGTGCAAGGCTGCCTGGGTTTGAATTACACACTAGCTCTATGAAGTTGGGTGACACATGAAACCTCTTTAAGGCTGAAAATCTCCATCTAGAAGATAGGGATAATAATCTTTACTTAATAGTGTATTACCATTATCTCATCCATGAAATGAGATCTTATAGTACTTATCTCATGGGTTGTTTGTAGAATTATTAGTTCACACATAGAAAAGTTTTAGGTATCATCAATAAAATCCTGACTGGGGGCGCCTGAGTGGCTCAGTTGGTTAAGCGACTGCCTTCAGCTCAGGTTATTGATCCCAGGGTCCTGGGATCGAGTCCCGCATCGGGCTCCCTGCTCTGCGGGGAGCCTGCTTCTCCCTCTCCCACTCCCCCTGCTTGTGTTCCCTCTCTCACTGTGTCTCTCTCTGTCAAATAAATAAATAAAATCTTTAAATAAATAAATAAATAAATAAATAAAATCCTGACTGCCATATGATCATGTCTTGGAAATGTACCCTGTGGAAAAAGATAATCACCTTCCAGGTCAGTGACACTGCCTCTCAGTCTTTGTAGAAACTTAAGAGTTAGATGGGGGTTTTAGAGAGCACCTCTGCTTTTCAGTCCATCCCCCAGCTTAGCAGCCAGGATAATTGTACAATGCAAACCTGATCATCTCATTACCCTCCCACCACCCCCAACACCTAGCCAGACCCATCCATTGCCATGCAGTATATTTCAGTAACTTTCTGCTACTCTTTAAATTCTCAACTTGGATTGCAAAGCCCTTTGTGATCTTGTCTCTACCAATGACTCCAGGTTCCCTTCCTCCCCATTCTAGCCTCTTTGTCTTCTACTGTTTTTGTTGTTTGCTTGCTGGTTTTGTTTTGGATCCCTGAAGTGCACCATGTTCCTGAAGCCACAGGGACTTTGTATTGGTAATTTCTCTTCGGGGAATACCGTTCCCTTATCCCTTTACCTAGTTACGTTTTTCAAATCTCAACTTATTACAACTTCCTCAAGAAAGACTTCTCGTACTTCTAAAACTGGGCCAGGTCCTCCTCCTACACATATCCATACTTAGGGCTCATTCTTATTTATATCACCAATCACAGTTTCTAACTGTGCACCTGTGAAGCGGACTCTTGGATAAACTGCTCAGATTCACCTTTAGGACAATGTTGTTTCCTGGAATCCCTCAAATGTTATCCTTTTTTAGAAATACCTTGGCTGAAAAGAGTCGCCTTACTAGCTGGACAGCCTGCATCGGATGACTGGCTGGCACATGGATAGAAAGTCCAGACGGCCTTACCTGACTCTGGAGGTCTCTGAAGGCTATTTAAGAGCCAGACTTCCTCACAGGAATGACTGAGGCCTTTGTCATACTATATTATAGCCCACCTTCTACCCAATCCTGCTTCTGCTCTTTTCTTCCCACTTGTGGTGGTCACAAGTCATTCTGTTAATCTCCATCTCAGAGTCTGCTTCCAGGGGAACCCAATCTGCAACAATCTTCTTGGATTTTTTTTGAATTGATGTTTATCTCCTCCATTTTCACTCCATGAAGGCAAGGGCCACCTCTGTTCCCCCCCCCCCCCATATATCTTCTACATCAAGCACAGATTCTAACACATAAGTGCTCAAAAATACTTCATGAATTAATAACATCTACCCTCCTTATTTTATGAATGAGTCAAGATTTAGGAAAGTCACATCCCCAAGGAGCACAGCTGACCAGCTGGTTTCTTCCTGCCTAGCTTTCCCCACTATCCTGTGGTTCCCTGTGTCCTCAAAGACCCAAGAACTTGTGCAGTTCTATAATTAGAAAGGAGCAAAATATTTATTCCTCACAAAAGGCAGCTTTTCTTTGGTGAATAAAGTTGCTAAGTCTAAAATCTTTGGTGAGTGTCTGAAACTCTGGAAGTCTCAGTGTTCACTGCGTACCCTCCCCTGATCTATCTGCAGATAACCCAAGTCCCAAAATCCATCATCCTGACATTGGTAAAAGGAACTCAGCTGACACCAGTATCCTTCAATACCCTTTGTTCAGCATCATTGGTAAATAACAGGAAACTATTTTAATGGACTATAGGACCATGTCAGGGGCCATTTGCTCTCCATATAATTTAGGTTGCTTTTTAGACTGCAAAGGACTTTAATAAGAGGTGCATCATTCTGCTTACGGATTTGAAAAGTGACATAGTTAATTTGTTTTTCTTACTAGTCTTCTGTTCTACCCTGTTCTGTTACAGAAGTGATAAAACAAAGTTTTCATCTCTTGAAGTCAAAGTCCAGAGTTGGTGCCAAAACAATCCTGCAGAAAAAATGCTTTGGTTGTGTTCAGGCTTAGGGTATATGCTACATGTGTTTGTGCATGTGTGTGTGTTTTATTCTGTGTATATGTGTCCTGTGGTTCTTCAGAAGGTGTGAGCTTAAAAGTCCCTTGTTGAGCGTCCAATAAAAGTTACCCACCCTGTCACCTTTAACACACTGAAAGTAAACAGTTATTTTTTGGGTGGCACAGAGTTGAAGAGCATGCAGTTCTTCATTTAGAACTGCATACTCTATATTCAGTTGAGTATTGGTTTTATGCTTACTGGCAATGAGTCCTTCGGCAACACATTTTATGACTTTGAGCTTCACTTAGTGCATGATAGTAGGTACAGTGTACTTATGAATTTTAAATGACCTAGTAAATGCCAGTGTGTATATATACCACACCATCTTTATCCATTCATCTATCAGTGGACCTTATGTTGCTTCCATATCTTGGGTATTATAAACAATGCTGCAATAAACATAAGGGTGCATATATCTTTTTGAATTAGTGTTTTTGTTTTCTTTGGGTAAATACCCAATAGTAGAATTACTGGATCACATGGTAATTCTATTTTTAATTTTTTTGAGGGACCCCCATACTGTTTTCCACAGTGGCTATGTACTCAGCCATTTAAAAACAAACAAACAAAAAAACCCATGAAATCTTGCCCTTTACAACAACATGGATGGACCTAGAGGGTACAATGCTAAGTGAAATGTCAGTCAGAGAAAGACAAATACCATATGATTTCATTCATATGTAGAATTTAAGAAACAAAGCAAATAAACAAATAAGAGAAACAAAAATCCAGACTCTTAAATACAGAGAACAAAATGATAGTTGCCAGAGTGGAGGTGGGAGGGGGATGGGTGAAATAAAGAGAATTAAGAGTATACTTATGATGAGCACTAAGAATATATAGAATTGTTGAATCATTATATTGTACACCTGAAACTAATAAAGCACTCTCTTAATTATACTTGAATTAAAATAAGTGACCTAAGTACAGTAAACTCTCAATATCAAATATTTCAAGTATTATGGCACAGTTGATCTCAAATAGCCCTGGCAGTTCACTCATACCTTCCCTGCAATCATAGCAATAGACTAAGAGTTCAGAAAGAGTGGAAAAGATTGTCTTATTAGTCTTCAAATCTCTAGAACTCAGCACAACCAACCTGATTGGTAAATAGCCTATTTAATAATTGTTTAATCTGTGAATGTATTTATTTAAAGGTTTATGATGGTTTCTGTCCTCATTAAAGACTATTAGCACCTCTATTTGTTGAACTTGACAAAATGATAAAATACACATGTGATCACTCTTGTATACGCATATGACTCATAGATGCTCTGAGCACCTTAAAGAAGATGGATAAATGTACAGCATTAAATTAAAAGTTGAGTATTCTGTATTCTACTGTATTCTATTGATTTTCTGATCATTGGTTTGCTCATTAGTGGGCACTGGATAAGTAGCAGTTTTGTGTGGTTGAATATAAGAGTTTAAAGATACTGTAAGTTAGCACTTATCAAAGGAGGGAGAGGTTACATTTGCTAATTAGAATCAACTGGGAGGATTTTCCAAAACAATAACCCCTCTTCGTGGCATTTTCTATTGTTATATTAAGAAACCACCCCAAGACCAACAAAACAATTCACTATTATCTTTGGCAGTCCTGGGTAAAGACTGGGCAGTTCTTCTCATTGTTGATCTTGTACAGTTGAGCTACCATATAACAGGTTACCCCTCCATCTCTGTCTTTCTCTTTCGCTCTCTCCCTGCTCTCCCTTCATTGATCATCTTTCTGTCTATAATGTTTTCTATATTGTCTTTTAGGGTTTTCCACATGTCTTTGGATTTTCATAGTGTATTTGATTTAGAAAATCTAATATGGCAAATGCTTTTAAGTGGCCAAAAGAAGAAACTTCTAGGCCCGTAAAGGGCTTAGCCCAGAACTTGCACAAAATCTTAAAGAATGAAAACTCTAACAATCTTGGAGAGGGTTTTCTTCACATGTGGAATCAATTACAAAATGCCTTTTTATCTAAAGAAGACTCAAGTTGAAGAAATGAAACAGAAGTTGCCTACTTTGAGATTTAGTCTATTTTCCAAAATACAACTGCATATGACATGAGAGTTTCCAGATCACTATTGGGGAAAAAATTCCAGAGAATATTTGCACTTGGATTTTCACTGGTAAAAATTCAGAGGGGCACTTGGGTGGCTCAGTTGGTTAAGTGTCTGCCTTCGGTTGAGGTCATGATCACAGGGTCCTGATATCGAGCCCCATTTTGGTCTCCCTGCTCAGTGGGGAGTCTGCTTCTCCCTCTCCCTCTGCAGCTTCCCCTGCTTGTGCTTGCTTGCACTCTCTGTCAAATAAATAAATAAAATCTTAAAAAAAATAAAAAAATAAAAATCCAGAGAGCAGTCCTGTGGTAACAGTTGCCTATACTCCCACATTTCTGAAAACTGTAACAGATTAAGACATGGGTCATAATAACAAGTCCACAAGCATGTAAACCCCTTGATTCTCTACTGAGAGAACCCAGGAAATAGTCTTGGATATCTAGCTGTTCACTGGTCCCAGATGAGCCCAGAATCTTCAGAGATAGAAGCTTGTGTCTGCATTGTTAATAATTCCCCCCAAGTGATTCTAATGCACGGCCAGGCTTTGAAGATTCTTTCCTAGCTTTGTTGTTCTTGGAATTTTGTAGGCATCAAAAACTCTGGAGGGCTAGTTAAAACCCAGATTACTGGGTTCCATTGTCAGTTTCCTGATTTGGTAGTTCTGATGTGGAGCCTAAATTTTGCCTAATGAGTTTCCAGGTAATGCTGACATTGTTTGTCTGGGTACCACATTTTCAAAGTTATTGCTGTAGAGCAGGGTTCAGCAATTTTTGTTTTTCCTAAAGGGTCTATATGTTTAAAATCTATATAAAAACACTGCTAGGTTGCTGTTCTCTCTGGATTTCCAAATTTATATTTCATTGGTGTATATTAACACACTTTAATTACTTTCCTCCTCACCAATACATGAGCTTTTCAGAATGTTTAATTTTTACCAATCTGGTGTCTTCTAGTTATTTGTCAACCACTATCTCTGGAAGTTGAACAGTTTCTGGGCTCTTACCAGTCTGAGCCTGGGCAAACAGGTCCTAAATATGTGTAATTAGGATATAGATAACAACATAACTGGATAATAGAGTGTGAGAAATGTGCTTTCTTGTCAGTGCTCAGTCACCAGTGGCAAGGGTGGACAAATATTGGTCCTCCATGCAAAAACAGTATCTAGAGAAGGATTTCTTAACCTCAGCATTATTGATATTCTGTACCTGATAATCCTTTGCTATAGGGGGCTATCCTGTGCAATGTAAGATGATCAGCACCATTCCAGGCCTGTACCTACTAGATGCCAGTAACAATCCCCACCAGGTTGTGACAAACAAGAATGTCCCCAGACATTGCCACATGTCCTCCAGGGGACAAAGCTGCCCCAGCTGAGATCCACAATCTTGGATCACAATAATTGTTTTTCATTTACATCAGTGGCTGCCATGGCTTTGACATTTCCAGGATGAGAGCTATGAACTGACTTGTCCTATTGAGTCTAATGTGCACTCACGTCTTGGTGGAGGTTGCAGTGAAAAGAAAGCAGAAGTCATACTGTCATTTTCAAGGAATATCCTAAAAGCAAACTAGAAGGCTTTGGATCTGATTTGAATAAAAAAATAGTTTATTTGATGCATATATGGTTTTAAAAAAAATTTAAACCATTTGTCAGCATTTTAAAAATGAGAGATTTCAGATAATGGGATTTTTAAGCTCCTTTTAAAAATTGGAAAACTCGGGCAACATTGCACTTTAATTCCTTCAGTGATCAGCTAGAGCTATGTAGCTGCTATCTCCACAGATGAGCACATCCTCTTCAGATTTCTGTGTCCCCCATTTGCTCTCAACCTGCCTTATTCTCATCATCCATGGGTTGCAAAACTTTGGATTAGATCATTGGGTCTCTGTGGTTCCAAATGATTGTAGGGAGGTGGGGTTAATCAAAGGAAAGAACTCACATGGACTCCAAACTTGCAGGTAGAATGCCAAATCAGAACATGTCCCCTTTAAAAGTTTTACTTCTTTTGCATTTAGTCAGTGCTGCCTAAGGAAAAACAACACTCTTTGTACACCAATAAAATAAGGGTGGATAATGGAAAAAAGGAGAATAAAATGAGGTTATAAATGTCATAAAATGTTTGTTATTTGCTGATTTATTTGTAAGTTTTTCTCCTTAATCTTAAATTCCCCCTAACTCACTGTCTGCTATTGAAATGATGGAAAGATACTTGGAACAAAAGGCTGAATGATTTCCTCCAAGACAGGGAACAGGCAATTATAAAAATTAAAATATTTTTCCACTTGCAATTGGAGATTGCCTCTTTGAAAGAATGCCTGAGCATTGGCAAAACATACATTGTAAGTCACATTTTATGCTCTCCAAGTAAATAAAAGTATTTTATGTTCTAGAGGAGAGTATAGATGTGTTCCCTGGCATATATCTCATTATCTGATCTATTTTCCTCATGTTGAAGTAAAGACTGCTTGTTACACAGCATCTCATATATCATAGGTGACATTATTTTGGAGATAGATGCTAGCTACACAGAATAGAGATCACAAACGCTGCAGACTTAGAAGGCATATAAACCTGAGTGTGTCCCTGATCACTTTTGTATGCTGAGAGATTCCCAAAAGCTCTTTAGTCACTTGGTGTGTGGTAAATGCATGATACTTGCTAATCTATTATCTGAGCTTCATGTGGCTTCTTAGAGTTTTCTAAAGTAGGCTCTGACCACTTTCAATTTTGGGGGAGAAAAGAAATCATCTTTTTGACTGAGATTTCTATGTGGAAATGGAAATTGACTTGTGAATTATAGTTATATGCAAAAGATTCAGCAATAATGGAAATGTGCTATAATCTGTGTTGTTCAGTGTGGTAGCCACTAGTTACAAATGTTTACTGGTCACTTGAAATGTGGCTAGTATGAGCAAAGATGTGAATTTATAATTTTATTATTTTTATTTAGATTTAAATTTAAAGAATTGCCTGTGACTAGTGGCTACCCTATTAGGCAACTCAGATCTAGCCTCTTTTTGTCACATTCAGTGCTAAAGGTTGGTTGTTAGAGAAATAGGAACTGAATGACAATGATCTCTAAGGAGTTCAGAATGAGAAATGGAAGGGATATGGTTTTAGTCACAGTTCTCCAGAGAAATGCAACCAACATGCCAACATGGTGTGTGTGTGTGTGTGTGTGTGAGAGAGAGAGAGAGAGAGAGAGAGATTGAGATTTAAAGGAATTGGCTCAAACAATTGTGAAGGATTTAGTAGTCAAAAATCTGTAGGGAGGCTAAATGCTATATGCTGAGAGACTGGAGAGCCAAGAAAAAGTTATAGTTTAAATCCAAAAGCAGTCTGCTGACAGAAATCCTTTAGTTCAGGGGAAGTTGGTCTTTGTTTTAAGGCCTTTTACTGATTGGATGTGGCCCATCCACTTTATGGAGGGTGATCAGCTTTACTCAAAGTCTACATCTTTAAATGTCAATCTCCTCCAAACATCATCTTCACAGAAACATGCAGAACAATATTTGACCAAATACTGGGCACTGTGACCCAGTCAAGTTGACAGAAAATTAATCATCATATCTACCCTAGTGAGAAGAAAACCCAGTCATCTTTAGAGGAAAGAGAAGATAATAAAGGCTTAGAGACAATGCAAGATGAGCAAACGTGGAATAAACAACCATCTAAATTGCTTTATAGTTTTTCAGAAGAGACATTAATTCTTTCATTTTGATCCATTTTTTGGTTATAAATATAATCCATATTATAAGGAATGTTATTACAGACATGACTTAGAAAAATAAATGTTTGTAGGACTGTGCTGTGTCAACTTGGTAAAAGCTGAGCACGACATTTTTCTAAATCCCTTTTTCTGTGTAGCTTTGTGTTCAATTTGGGCAAAAATGAAAATTATGTGAGATTTGAAAAGTAATAGTAAAGCAAGTCAGTACTTTTCAAAAGTTCATCATTAGACATGTAACAAGAAAATGTTGAGCTATTCTGCAGGCATAAGCTTCTCCTAATTTTCCTCCTTCCTCTATCCATTCTGTCTCCCTAACTGCTGTTCTTGCTGACCAGCCGTGACCCACAGACTACTAGCCAATGGATAGCCGAATATTCAGAGGCATCAGCCACATGGAGGCATGTCTTCCAGTTCTCACCTCTATGAGTCCCACTACTTCCCAATCCCCCCTCCTAGATATGCTTAGCTTCTAAGATTTCCCTGCAGGTTCCAATTTATACAGAAGAAGGGGACAATTTGCTTGCCACCTTATGGCTAAATCAAATACTGTGGTCAATGGGACATATGTTACATTAATGATAGATAAAACATTTCCTTGTATACTGCCTTTTTCAATATGACTTTGCATATCTTCCATTAAGTGAAGTTGTAGCTTGCTTTGACTAAGAAAATTTTGCATAGGTAACATATTTGAATGCTAAAGGCAGGGCCTCTCAAGATCTTGTACTCTCTTGTTCCTGAGATTGCCATGTGGAGAAGCCCTGACCAACTTCCTTGAGGGCGGCAGACCACATGGGAAGAGTGGTTCTAAGGATATGTGAAGATTGACTCTAAACTGGGGATCTTTTTGTCTTTCATTTTTCAGTTACCAATACATTCATTTCCCTTTTTGGGAGATAAAAGAAAATGTTCTAGTACCAGAATACCCATTTTCCAGATTTTCTGGAAATGTTAAATTATGAACAATAAACCAAGGAGAATTTACTGTTTCTTCTTGATATCTCACATGGATTGGAGCTGATTCTTATGTTCAATTAGTTCTGTGGTGTTCAGTGATTCTAAAAGGGTGGCTGATAGCCAGCAGTTCACTGTAGAAGATCATGCACATGTAGAGGGTTACTTACTCACATGCCTGGTGCCTGGGACTTCTAGCATTTAGAACAGCTGGGGTTCTTGGTATATCTCTATCTCAATTTGATGCCTGCATGTTCTTTCCAGCATGGTAGCCTCAAGGTGGAGAGTCTCATTATATTCCACCTCAGAGCTCCAAAGACAGAAAGACACACACACAGATGCACACATGTTCTATCACCTTTCTAACTTTGTCTTGTAAGTGGTATAGCTTAATATCTCTTATAGCCACATATTTGTTAGTTCACAATCAAGGAGAGGGAATATAGACCATAGCTCTCAAAGCAGAAGTGTCAGTATCATCATGAGAAGGTCATATAAATGGGGATGCATGAATAAATACAGTGCTCTCCAATAGCATCTCTGATAGTTACTCATTCAAATTCAGACTGAATATTTGTATAGTTGATTTGATTTATTCCATTTTTGTGCAGTCCTTAGAGAAACTTTCTTATGAGAGGCTTTGAAATTAATCTTCCTCTTATAATTAGCCTTAGGCTTGCCTTCTTGTTCATAGGTTAGTTCTGTTTGTGGTGAATAAAGAAAGATTTTGAATTTGACAGTTTCAGTGTTCGATCTTTCTCAAATATTCTACTTGGAAAGCTTAAGATATCAATTTATATCAATAAAATATTTTTTCTCTCTTAAATATTTTTACTAAACATACCTTGAATTTCCACTGCATCACATATTAAGATAATACCTACATGTCTCACTATTCTGGTCATCTTCATTTGTCAGTATTCTTAAAATTTTCTAATATATGCAAGCACTTACTTTATCTTAATATGTCTTCTGTTACTGTAGAAATAGTAGTATATGTTACCTGATGATGGGATAGGGATTCCTTTAGGGTGTTACTAAGCAGTAGATTGCTGAGGACTTCCTGTTTCATCATGCTTAACTGGTAAGGTTATTTGTGTAATTGTACGAGATAAAAATTGCACAGTGCATAGGTTGATGGGTGGGGAAGTGATAAGAACTGTGTTCTAACACCTAAAAAACATTTTCCAATGAATAATGTTGATCTAAATAGCTATTTATTGTACCAAGAGAAAAGGATCAAGATTAGTTAATATGAATAAATTACATTGAATAGTAAAACAAAATTTTATTGTGTAACAGATAACATATGGTAAAGAGAGACTGTAAAATTGTTGAGTTACTGAAAACACAAGACTGAAGTGAACCAAGACTTCTGTTGAAGTCCAGCAAAGTACATCTGAAGTCTTGATCTGTGTTGAATGGTATGTGTTCCCCAAATCTGTAATTTTCAGAGGTATCCTACCCTTGATGATAATTAGAATAAATGCAGCTCATATACTACCCAGCTATACCTTGAGGGATGATCTGGGGAAATAGTTGGTAGGGATTAAGCAGCAGGAGAAGGCTGAGATCACCAGGAAACAACTGTTTTGAGAATTCTGTGGGTTATGGAACTTGCTGGGTAGGGTAGACCTCTTCTACTTCCAAAGGGCTTTAGTTGGGCTTCTTGGAAGCATATCCTAAAAGTTTTGGACATTGATTTTACATTTTAAAATTTTGTTTTATGTCTTTGCTACATAGAAGGAAATCAGAAAGGATCATCTTTTGAGATAGTCAATATCTATTGCTAGAGGATTTGACCAAAATGGGCAACTTCTTTTCTGAGTCAGAGTTAAAAACACTGGGTTTAGAATTGTTAATTGAGATGAAGTGGCTGAATGTGTTAAATCTATGGCAGGGTAGCTATATTAGGACAACAATAATTTTGCTACCCAACCTCTACTAATGACAATGGAATTGGAGAAAATATTGTTTATTTTTCTGATCATGTCTACGTATATACATTGTAGAAATTTGGAAAATGGAGAAAAGAGTAAAACAAAACAGTATTTAAATGTACATCTTTTCTATCTGAAAATGTTTACTAGATTTGGACATATAGGATCATAATCCAATCAAATAGGAGTCATAATGCCTCTACGATCTTTTAAAATCTTTTCCTCACTATCAAATATTAACTGGTCTTGTTAAATATTTTTGTAATCTTGATGTTTAATAAGGCATATTATTTCATCATCTACATTTTATTTAGTTGGTGGCCTGTTAGAGGAATTTAGACTATTTTCATTTTTCATTATGATAATGATTCAAAACATTTATGTGCATTTATGAATATTTCTTTAAGACAATTTTCATAGTTGGAAATATTGAGCCAAATGCATGGATGTGGTTGGTCATTTGAAATGTATTGACAAGTACATATTCTCTTGCTCAGTGACCAAGACCTCAGGTATGTATTATTAAAAATAATGCAATTTTGAAATTTTAATGGGCTAAAAGTTGTATTTGGCACCAGTTTTCTTTGATTACCACATGCATGCACATTTAATTTCTATAACTATTCTTTAATTCCTGTTTACATGCTTTCCATTTGGATTTCATCATTTTTTAAATTACTTATCTATTCCCCTTTAAACTGCAACACAGTTTGACTTCAATTTGGCACCTACTTTCTCTTTATTCAGCAGTTTTTCCTTGTGACTAAAGCCCTAAATCAAAAAAACTGAAGTCTGGCTTCAGCCAAACCTTTGACACTGACTGTATATATATAATTTAGGGTAAGGTCGTTTTATTTCTGTGCCTTGGTTTCTCCACTTTAAGAATGGATATATGACTTTATCCAATATATTTCACTGAAATGCCATTATATTAAATGAGATTGTGACCCAGCTCCTCTGATACCTCTTAGGTGACTACGGAAGGTCATTTTACACTTACACACCTCCACTGTGTTATGTATTCATCACTCTCAAGTTATTACTGTTTAGTCCTCTTCTATTTATAGAGCTTGAAGTTTGAAGCTGGTGAAGGCTTTAGAGATCATTCTCAACTTTCCCATCTGACCAGTTTAGAAACTGAGATGGAGATGTGGTGAATGAATGAAATTAAACCTGGAATTAGACTCTAGGTAAGCAGATGTTTCTACTATGACTCTGTTCACTTTAGAAAACAATGGTTGCTTTTTGACTCAAGGCTAATTACACAATTTCAACAAGGTTTACACATGCTCAACTAGTATAGTTTCTAATATCAGGATGCTGAAGATGACCCACATTTCCTCATTAGGAAATTTACAAATAAATTAGAAAATATAAATACAAGAGAATATGTTCCTGTCATTTAAAATGATGGTATAAAATCTATCGACCTCAATAAATGTCTGTGATGATTGTTGTTAAAAAAAAAACAACAATAGCACTGATCACAAACAGTATATATGGCATTGGCATTTAAAATTATATGCAGGGATCTAAACAGGGATTGGATACAGAGAAGTATTTATAATAATGTTACAAGTATTAAAATTATAAAATATAAACTATATAAACAAAAATTAAAAAGAATAAAAATGTTAAAGGTGTAAGAGTATGCAATTATTTGGCAAGATCATGAATGATATTTTCACTTTTTAAACTTTTTGAATTTTTCAAATATTTGTAATCATCATTTATCATTTATACAAAAATAAAATAACATTATTTAAGACAACAATTCTGATCCTGTGTGCTGTCTTTAACTGTTCAAACTGGTTTTTATTAAATTCTCCAGCTGGCCTTCTCATTCCTCACTCCAGATGTAGTTTCTGATAATCCTGGCCGAAAAACATTTTTTTTTGTATTCATTTGTTTTATATCTTTCTAGGTAAATGGAACCCTGGAGTTTCTTATATTTTATTGCAGTTAGTAAACATAAGTTTTGGGCATCATTTTCTTGAAGTTGAAGCACATGGCTATATAAACAGTAACACTATTCAATAATCGCCTTTCCCGAGAGCGATCTTTGATCTTCATACCCTTGACAGAGGATCTTCTCTGATTTTATGGCACTGTTACCTGTTTAAATGTATGGCCAACTTGGGAGTAATCATGTTTCCCAAGAAACCAATTGTCAGGCTATTCAGCGAGTGAAATGAGGTCTTAGAATGTTAATTTTAAACATATTTCCTTTGTGCATTTTTATAAATGTCAACTTTGAGAGTACATTTTTTTTCTCAAAGTCAATATGAAGGAGTACAGTATTTAAAGAGCTGCGTTAAATTAGTCTTAAGAATGACGATTTCAGAGAATGGATTAAGTTTTCATTAATAGATGCTGTATGGATAAGACCTTGGGTTTGAAAAGTGGTTTTTGTTCCTAGCCTTGGCTTAGTAAATTTCTTTATATGTGTGTGTGTCTGTATATATGTATATATATATACATATATATTCAATATTCAGCACTGATATGCAAGTAAAAAAAACAGTAAATATGTGTCAGTCCATATACTACATTATTTATCTTCATTTTTTCCGTTTGATTTCCACAATGAGCCTATAAGCTTAAAACTACAATTACCTCATTTTGCAAATGAGTTCATTGAAAGTTGAGTTCAGCAACCTTACCTAGATTAAAAAGACAGCAAGTGTTGAGTGTTATCCTCTGACTCACATTTACCTGACTACAGCATCCAAACTTTTAATCTTTGGGCTATCATCTAATATTTCCTTTTTATTATTATTATTATTTATTTTTTATTTAAATTCAATTACATCATTAGTTTCAGATGTAGTGTTCAATAATTTATCAGTTGCATATAACACCCAGTGTTCTATCACATCACGTGCCCTCCTTAGTGCCCATCACCCAATTACCCATCCTCCCACCCATCTCCCCTCCAGCAACCCTCCATGTGTTTACTATAGTTAAGAATCTCTCATGGTTTTTCTGCCTCTCTGATATTTCCAAATAAGTTTTAGAACCCACTGGGGGTTTTGTTTGTTTTGCTTTTTATTGTTTTTTTTTTTTTTAATTTTTAGAGGTGCTAATATTTGCCTGCCCTTGAATTGCTTTGATAATGAATTCGACTGTGTGATCTCTGCTTTATATTTAGCTTTTGACACACTCCTAAAACACACTCTAATCAACTCTTAGATAAGAATTTATCTACCAATCATGGAAAATTGGTTTTTACATTTCCTTTTCTTTTAGCAGTGGAAACTCACTGGCCCATCACTGTCACTGAATGACATTCTATTCTAACACAGTATCCATTCCTTTATAAGGATCTGTTTATATTTTAAGGGTTCTATCTTACTGGAATGGGAATTTGTTTCCTTCTGTGGACATTTTATGTACCAGTTGGCATTTGGAAAAGTATTTTTTGGATCAGGGGAAGTCTCCTGTGCTTTTGAAATGTCTTCAAGTGGCAAAATACTAATTTTACTTAAGTGTAAGAACAATATTTTTAAAATCATGATAGAAACCTAGGGAGATGTTCAGTTATAGTTACCTTCCTACACAAAGGATGACCTGCCTTCTCTTGAGAATAAAAAAAAACCCTAGCGTCTCCCAAGGACCCTCCAAGTGGACAAGTTGTGACTGTCTAGGCTTTTCTTTTATCTTAAGCTCTTGCTTGAAAATTGTCTTCCTCAGAATGGATTTGAAAGGAAGATTTATTTTCTGTATGTATTCAATATATGTAACATACGCATTGGCATGTCGATATATGCATGCAGTATGAATGTATTTAGTATTATTGTTCATGCATTGTAAAATGGTAAATAAATAAATTGTATCCCAGCCTATTTCATTCTATCTCTTTCTTATTAAGGAAGGCAGCTGGCACTTGGGGAAAAAAATTCTTTCATTCTGTAGTCTTCTATATTAACTTCCTTCCTTTATTTCCTCTTCGTCTTATTTTTTTTTTCCCCCAAATGTAAGAGAGAGAGAGAGAGAGGGAAGGCAGGGAAATGGACTACATCACTGCATCACTGCTGCCCACTTCCTTCCTTTCTTCTTTCCATTATTGTGGTAAAATACAAAATACAAATATCATAAAAATGACCATTTTAACCACTTTTAAATGTACAATTCAGTGGCAGTAAGTACATTCACAGTACTATGTAACTATCACCACTATCCATTTCCAGAACGTTTCATCATCTTAAACAGAACTCTCTACCAATTAAGCAATAATTTCCCATCCCCCTCTCTCTAGCCCTCATTAGGATCTATTCTGCCTTCTGTGTCTATGAATGTGTCTATTCTACTTACATCATATAAGTGAAATTTACAATGCACGTTCTTTTGTATCTGAATTGTTTCACTTAGCATGTTTTTAAAGTTCATCCATGTTGTAGCATGCATCAGAATGTCATTACTTTTTAAGGTTGAATAATATTCCATTGTACGCATATACCCTATTTTGTTTATCTCTTCATCTTTCAATGACATTTGGGTTGTTTCCATCTTTTGACAGTTGTGAATAATTCTGCTGAGAACACTGGTGTACATGTATTTGGTTGAGTCCCAGTAGGGACTCAATTCTTTTGTCTATATACCCAGAAGTTGAATTGCTGAATCATATGGTAATTCTATGTTTAATTTTTGAGGAACCACCAAAGTGATTTCCACAGTACCATTTTACATTCCCACCAATAGCACATAAATTTCTGACTTCTAGTTTCTCCATATACTTACCAACACTTGATATTTTCTTCTCTCTCTCTTACTCTCTCTTTTTTTGTTGTTGTTAATAAACATCTTAATGGGTGTGAAGTAGTAGTTCATTATGGTTTTAATTTGCAGTTATCTCATGGATATTGATGTTGAGGATCTTTTCATTGATCTATTGGCCACCCCCCTTTTTTTTCTTTTTCAAGTTTTCATTTAACATATATGGTAAAATTGGTTTCAGGTGTAGAATGTAGTGATTCATCACTTACATGTAACATCCAGTGCTCATCACAAGTGTCCTCCTTAGTACCCATCACCCATTTAGCCCATCCCTCACCCATCTCCCTCCATCAACCCCCAGTTTGTTCTCTATCCTTATGAGAGGAAAGCAAACCATAAGAGACTCTTTTTTTCTCCTTCCCTTATGTTCATCTGTTTTGTTTCTTAAATTCCACATATGAGTGAAATCATGGAATTTTCTTTCTCTGACTGACTTATTTAACTTAGTATAATAAAATCTAGCTCCATCGATGTCATTGCAAATGGCAAGATTTCATTATTTTTGATGGCTAATATTCCATTGTCTATATATATACCACATCTTCTTTATCCATTCATCAGCCAGTGGATATTTGGGCTCTTTCCATAGTGTGGCTATTGTTGATAATGCTGCTATAAACATCAGGGTGCACGTGCCCCTTGGAATCTGTATTTTTGTATCCTTTGGGTAAATACCTAATAGTACAATTACTGGGTCACAGGGTAGCTCTTTTTTTAACTTTTTGAGGAAATTCCAAACTGTTTTCCAGGGTGGCTGCACCAGTTTGCATTCCCACCAATAGTGTAAGAGGTTCCCCTTTCTCTGCATCCTCACCAACATCTGTTGTTTCTTGTGTTGGCCACTCCTTTTTGTTTTTCTTTCTCTCATATTCCTCTTCCCTTTTCAGTTCTCTTCCTATTTTTCTTACCTTTACTTTCCTCTTTCCACCCTTCCATCCCTCCCCTTCCCCTTCTCTTCCTCCCTCTCTTTTCTTTTATATTTCCTTCCCTTCTGTCTTCTTTGAAGAGCATGACAAAATCTGGATTGACTCTGTACACCCAGAACTTGTCCTTTCTCCACTGAATCAAAACCCTAATTAACCCAGAGTTGCATGTCTAGTAGATCATAATCAGCATTCAGAATCATATGTTTGGCTCTGACTTTAAGCTCTTAAAAATATGTTATACTAACTTCAACAGAAACCTCTGAGATTTATTTACACACATTTAATAAATGACTACTATGTTTCAAATATTGTTTTAGGTACTGGGGATACATCCTTGAACAAACATAATCCCTACCTTCTTGGAGCTTACTATATGATAAAAGTAAAGAAATAGAGATTTTGATGGATTTTATGAATAGTTAATAAATACATCACTTCTCTCTGGACCTGTTTTGTCAACTATGGAATTAGAACATTTTGCTCTAAGCTATCATTCAGCTCTGGTACTCTATAACCCTGAGGATTATCTTTTTGAAAATGCCTTTTTTTTCCTCCCCTTCAGTTCACAATCCCAACCCATTCTATGTTTAGGCCACTTTTACTTCTTTTAATTTAATGGCTTTCACTAGGTTTCATTTTCCAATATTTTATTTGTCCCAGACGGTCAATAGTCATGAGTGAAAGCAAAAAGAGCAGATCTGAGAGGTGATCAAGCTACTGCTGTGAATGCCTTGGCTTGATGGCAGCGATATTCTGCCAGCTCCGCTCCACCCACTCTTCTCCTACCTATGCCAGACGGCTGATGGCCTGTGGCTGGCCACTGCAGTTGTGGGCTCCCTGCTATTCTCACAGATGAGCCCAGAAGATGGGGTCAGGGCATCATGTGTCAGAATCAAATGAAGTCATTAAACATTATTGCCAACAGCTGTTCATGGGTTTCCATAAAATGAATTGATCCACCCATCTGGGCCTCAGAAGATGTCATGCGTCAATATAGTTGAGTTCTTAAGCAACATGCTATAAGTTAGGCATTTCTAATATGGATTTTTCCCCCAATAAAAAGAACTTAGGAGATACTGGAATTGAGGACAGGAGGATTCTGGGTATGGATTTGCTAGAGGAGACCTCTGCTGAAATGGTTGTTATTAGATGCCTCTCTCAATTTTACACCAATAATTTTCAACAAATAACTGTTCATTCAGTTATATACATTGATACATTTTTAATACACATATTGGGGTTACATAAATTATCCATAGAATGTATCCCCTTGTTCTTAATGAGTTCACATAGACACACAGGACTTAATTTTTTCTCCATTTTAGATAAAAAATTGGGTACATTAGGCATTGCTAAGAAACTTAAATTTTCAAAAATGCACATACAAGTAAAAATGGAGGTATGTAAATGAAGACTGATAATGTATGAAATATATAAAGGTGCCCAGTTTCAGAGGGAAATAGCATAAAGTTCATATTCATGGGTGGTGAGTTGGTAGAAGAGGGAGTGGTATGGCTGTCTTGAGGATTTTCAGGACTTTGCACAACCTGGCAGTTCAGACAGTGTTATAAGTAGAGAAAATAATCTTATTGATTATTATTATGTAGGGAAGAGATGGTTTGAACATGCAAAGACATGTTTATATTCCTATCAAATAAAGCCCAAATGCACAGCATTTACTTTTCTTCTATTTTGAGCAAACAACCCTTTCCTTTTGAGGAATCTAGTGCATCATTGAGCAGCAAATAAGAGTGGCAAGATAAGTCTTTGGATTGCTAAACAAAGTCTAAGAATTTTACATGTCTAAAGTACTTAACACTAGGAAATGAAGCAACTCATAACCAGGTAAATTGTCTTAAGAATAGTCCTCAGTATACTGTTCAGATGCCCTATCCAGTTGACTCTCCAAAACTTCCCAGTTGAACAGTGTATTTTGTGATCACTGTACATATAACCAATAGACCTTCTCAGCATTCTCCCTACAAATTCAAATCCTAAGACAGATATGGTACTCCAGCATTTCTCAGGCAAATACTTGGTCACTGTGGGAGGAAATTTTACAACAGAAACTGCCCATGTGTCTGTTTTCTGTAGTTAAATTCTCCTGACAACTCAGATATTTCCATATATACTCTAAAGCCAGCTAATGTGATATTTGCCTTATTGCTTTATCAAAAGGGGAAGGTGGAGGGGGATTAGGCAGAAAATAAAATAACAATAAAACTCAATTGCTTGTTTAAATGGATTCCCATTTCTGGTACAGAAGGATGTGATATGTATTTAATAGGCCATGGCTAAACATTACGTGATCATGAACAGCAAATTGCTGAAAACAGCAGAATAGAACATTCTTTTCCAGGTTGCTACTTATGGCTGCTGCTGGGAGGGCTCACAGAGTAGTTCCAACAAGACTAGAAATATTTTTTTTAAGACGATAGCAAAATAATTAAGATAAGGTATTTCAAAATAGCATAGATCTGAATTAGAATCCTGTTTTTAAATTAAATAGCTGTGTAATCTTAGGTCTCATGCTTATTAGTTAAAACCTCAGTTTCTTAATTCCTATAAAGTGGGTGATAAGGATTTCGTAGAGTTTTATGAGGATTGAAATTGTTTATCTATGTATTATATGCATTACATATACATACATATATATATTATGTAGTGTGTGTGTGTGTGTATATGATTGTGGACTTATTTTACACGTGTGTATATGTGTTAATAGTTCCTGATATATAGTAAGAGCTAAGTAAATTTTATAATTAGTGTCTCTCTTCTGATTGGAACTTGAAGTTCTGCATCACCTCTTTTTCTTCCTCTTTATTTTGGCTTTAGCCAAATTCTGGCTGTGTATGAAAGGCTTAATTATTTCTTTGCTGTGTAGTTTCAAAGTATTTATACAGCTCTTTGAAAAAGTCTGTGCTTACATTATATACAGGGCAGACTCTGCTTTTTTTATCTCTTTGATGTCTCCATTCTTCACAGTTGGGGTAATTTATTTGTGCAATGTTTTCAAGTTTTACTCTTATGTGTGAATTTGTTTGCCAATACAATTATTCAATGTTTTCCTTTGGCACAGAAGCAGGAGAAAGCGAATATTTCTACATGTCAAAGGATCTTTGCTCTGTCTATTCCTTTGCTTCTCATCCTGAAGTACACTTTAGCCTCTCTTTACCCTTCTTTGCTTGGGTTTCATGCCAGCCTACATCTGTGATTGCTGGTGGAAACACAGCAACCCAAGCATAATTTTTGAAAGGTTTTGTTTCTTGATTTTGGAAAATTGTGCTGATTCAGAAACCAGAAGTTCCTATTGCTTGGAAAAGATAACAAAGGAAAAATGGAGCAATAAGGAACTCTTTGAGCATCTCAAAAATTAGATAAATACAAACTAGAAAGTAGAGACTATTTTTATTTAATCTGCATTGGAATTCAGGAAGTGCAGGTCTTTCTGGAATATGAGGGAAATGGGAAAAGCAACTAGCATAATTATGTGTGGAGCACTGACCCTGTATATAATTTGGGTTACCTCTTTCACCTGTGGTTGCAGAAATACTTGAGTTAACATTCCTTTGGCTGCTTTGTAACCCTATAGTTTTAGGCAATTCACTTAGCCTTGAAGTCCTTTGTTGTTGTTGTTGTTTTCACACATGTAAGATGTGGATAACAACTCTTATCTCAGCAGATTGTTCTGTGGAATAAAAGAGACAATGCATGTGAGATATTTATTAGAGTATTTAGAATATGATGAGTACTCAATAAAGACACTAGCCTTTTATATGCATTATCTTCTTTTGTTTTTACAATAAAGTCATAGATGTTATCACCCCTAAATCAAGACTAGTCAACTGAAAATTCAAAGTGTTAAACAACATCCTCATGTGAAGAATAGAACTGGATTTAATTTCATGTTTGCCTGGTCCCAAAGACTCCTTTTTTTCTTCATAAGATATCCAAGATAAAATAAATACATTATCATTAGACTCGTAGTAGCCTCAAAACTGTTTCTTAACTAAACATCAATGGGTACAGAGAATTTGAATAAAATAGGAGAAGCTGTAAACATTTAATATATTTAAATAGGAAAAACTTCAAATGCCATATATAACCATGATAACTGCAGAAATGTAAACTCCCAAAGGTTTGGGGAAGGGTCCAATAATTACCAAATGCAACAAAAAAAAATTTTTTTTTGCTGATCTGTACCTTACAATCCAGTGAAAAAAGATAGGTAGTAAACAATGCACAATAAATAAATTTAAAATGTGTGTTTTAGAAGATCATAAGTGTTCCACAAACAATGACATCAATAACAACAAAAATAATAGACCAGGATAAGAGGGATGCATGATTGGAGAGTTACTGCCCTTTCAGATGATTATTAAAGGCAGTATTTGAGGAAAACTTTAAATAGGTGAAGAAGTAAACTATGAGGGTATCTGCAGAAAAAAGTCAAGGCAGACCTAACAGCCTAAAATATTAAGGAGGCCAGTGTGGCTGCTCTGAATGACCAAGGGGTAGAGGAGGTGGAGCTGAAATTAGAGAGATTGCAGTGGACTGGGTCACATAAGTATGTTTATATTACACTGGAGAAATGAAGAGACCTTGGAGGGTTATGAGCAGAGTTGTTGATTCTATTGTTTCTCCCACTTCTCTTCTATGGTCAGCTGTCTCCATTTAGAATCTAGACCCTTCTCACTTAACTGTTAGAAGGGGTTATGGTGTGAACTGTTAACTCTTAAAAAGAGAAAAGAATTCCTCCTACCCCACCAGTTGGAAATTTTAATAATATGTGAAACATTTTATTGCTAAAATAACTTGGCAAAATAAACATTTAAAATGAAAAAGATAGGAAAAAATTAGCCCAGAGAGAAGATATCAAAATCCAAATCAAGTCCTATGTAATAGTATTGAGAGTCCCCCTCTCACTTTTGTGATAGTCACTGGAATTGAGATATACTCACAATGGATTGAAGAAAAAAATGTATATTCTCCAAAGTATTGTATATCCTTCCCAAAGGAACACTCAGATCTATTAGTCATATTACAGAACTGAACTATGCACTGTGTTATTGATGAGAGAACAATCATAATCTTTAAAGACAGATTACACAAAGCAGTGGTTAACCATCTCTTATTTTCTTTAATTGAGTTATAATTTAAATATAATAAAAGCACACTTAATTTTTATTGCAACCACCAACACAATACATAGAAAATTTTTTTCTATCACAGGAAGTTCCTTAGTCCCATTTATACTATAAATGTGATTTGATTTCCTTGTTTTTGAACTTCATCTAAATCATATCTTCAATATATACACATTCGTATCTGACTTCTTTCATTGAGCATAACTGAGATTTGTTGTTGCAGGTAGCAGTAGTTCATTCCCTTTATCAATCAGTGTATTTCACTATAGGATATACCTCATCTTGGCCATTCTTTTGCTGATGGACATTTTGGTTGGGTCCAGTTTTTGACTATTACAAACAAAAGCTTTAGTAAATATGTACAACATATGTTGCAAACATAAGCTCACATTCTGTGTTTAAATCCCTGGTAGTACAAACATTGGGTCATAGGGTAAAAATGTGTTTAACTTGGTAAGAAACTGCCAAAGAGCTCTCCAAAGTGTTATGACGTTTTTATCTATCTGTGATTGTGAATTTGTCTAATTCTTCCACTTAATTCTTTCTAATCTTTACTTATTTATTTTGATGCTTTTTTATTAAATAAGTAAAAATTTAGGATTGTTACATCTTCTTGATGAATTTTCCACTTTATCATTGTAAAATGTCACTCTTTATCTCTCATAATACTGTTTAATGTTTGTATAGAATAGGTTTCCTTATCATCTTACTTAAAACCTCACTACATTTTTATATAAAAAAGTATACCTCTTATGTACTGCAGAAATTGGGTGTATTTCTTCATTCATAAAATCTCTTTCTTTTAATTTTAGTAAATACTTCATTTATATTTAATAGAATTGTTGATATAGTTGGATTTAACACACTCTTACTATTTGTTTTCTGTTTGTCCCTATTCTTCTTTTCTTTAATCCTCCTTTCCTACATTATTTTAATTATTTCTATTTAATTTTACCTACTTTATTAGCATTTTACCTATTCCTCTTTACATGTTGGTATTGTTGATGCTTTTATGGTTACAAGCATTCTTAATTTATCCAGTCTATCTTATTGTTATACCACTTCACAATTATGGAGGAATCTTAAAACAGTATAACTCCCTTTATAAAATCTTTTCATCTCATATGGTATTGTCATATGTTTTGCTTCTATATATGCTATAAATCCCAAAGTACATCCATTCAATTTTTGCTTTAAAGAGTCAATTGTCTTAAAACATTAAGAGGAAAAAATAGTATATTTAACCATATATTTATCATTTCCAGTTATCTTATTTCTTCTTGTAGATCCAGATTCCCTTTTAATTTCCTTTCTCTTCAATTTAACAAACTTGTTAAGCATGTCTTGTGTAGTTTACATGGGCTGGTGATGGATTATCTGAGATTTTATTCAAATAAAATTTTTCATTTTTTCTTTTATTTTTTATAGAATTTTTTTTGCCAGATATAGAATTCTTTTGACCAACTTCTTCCTCACATAGAGTTCTTTTAAAGAAATTATTCTATTGTCTTTTATCTTCTATTGTTTCCAGTGAGAATTCAGCCAACTTCTCACAGTTTTTCATATGCATGCAATGATGTTTATGTTTGTTTGTTTTTGTTTTTGTTTTTGTTTGTTTTTTCTAGATGCTTTTATGGTGTTCTCTTTATCCCTGGTTTTCAGTAAATTTAATAAACTGTGCTCAGGTGGGTTTAATGATTGTTGAATAAATACCTAAATATTTCTGCTGTGCAACAGTTTTTCACAATATAAATGGTTATTCTCTTTTTTCCTCTAATTTCCAAGGACTTCACAAATACTTTGGTTGATTTTAAAATTTGAACTTTTTTTTAAATTTCTCTAGTATTTAATTAGCTCCAGTAACTTTATGAACCTTCCCATGAACAATTCAACACGTGTTTATTGCTACAGAGCTCTTATTTCTAGTCTTATCTCTCTCTCCTTTATCTTTTCCTTGGCTTTATTTTAGACTGTTTTCTTTTCATTAATGTCTGTGTTTTGGTAAAATTTATTTCAAAACTTAGCCTCTTCCCTTTCTCTGACTTCTCAAGCCTAAATTCTAATTCAGCCTCTCGTTGTCTACTGTTTCTTTTAGTAGATTTATATATCAGGACAGGATCTTTGGCTTACGGTTGTGGAAGGGAAATTCCACAGTTGGCCTCATCAGCATTATAGGAAATACAACCAGATTGGATGTTCTCCCTGATACCTGTCTTACTATTTTCCCTATAATCTTTTCTCTTTTATTAACAAGGCCTTCTCTCCATTCAATAGAATTTTTCAAAAGAAGAAAACAATATTGGAGGGCTCCTGGGTGGCTCAGTTGGTTAAGCGACTGCCTTCAGCTCAGGTCATGATCCCAGAGTCCCGGGATCGAGTCCCACATCAGGCTCCCTGCTCAGCAGGGAGTCTGCTTCTCCCTCTGACCCTCCTCCCTCTCATGCTCTCTGTCTCTCATTCTCTCTGTCTCAAATAAATAAATAAAATCTTAAAAAAAAAAGAAAACAATATTGGAGATATTAATTGTTTTGATTTCATTTATTCTATCACTACATTAATTTTTTTAAGATTTTATTTATTTATTTGACAGAGAGAGCACAAGCAGGGGGAGTGGCAGACAGAGGGAGAGGGAGAAGCAGGCTCGCCGCTGAGCAAGGAGCCCAGTGCAGGACTTGATCCCAAGACTCTGGGATCATGACCTGAGCTGATGGCAGATGCTTAACTGACTGAGCCACCCAGGCACCCCTACATTTATTTTTATAGACAGGCTTTCTATAACATTATAATAAAAGAAAAAAATAATGCTACTATCCATAAATCACTTACCATTCCAGCCCCATCTTCCCTACAATACTTCTAACAGTTTTCTTTGTGGACTCCTGCTGACTTTGATCATGATGGGGTTTGTAGGTGGAGGAGGCAGAGAATGAAAAGATTCGCACTCCTTGGAAATGACTCTAAGAATGTGTTTTGCCACAACTTAAGACTTTAAAATATTTTATTGTAAATGTGGAGATTTACTAAGGATCATCTGAGACTCTATTAAGGGTTTTGGCTATAAAAGCATACTAAAATAAGCTTAATATAGATATTTATTATGTAAAGATATTAAAAATTCAAAAAGTTGGAGTAATCTTTGAGTTAAGTAAGGGACAAAGTCACTTTGATATAATATTATGCTTTTCAATTGCAAACATGTCAATGTTGTCCATGTGAAAAACTATTTAAAAGAAAAGAAAGAAAAATTAACTATTTTAGTCAAAGTTTGACTTTGGCAGTAGAATACCCAAAGTGCAGGTCACAAATTATAGAGAATGCTCATTGCTAGCAAGACTGAGCTAATAGATCATTGATCTGTTTAATGGTTAGTGTAAAACTTATTTTTCCATCATCTCTGCTATTACATTTGTCCATTTCAGAGTTTAATACAGTAGAAATATCTTATTTGATATAATCTTATATCATGTAAAATACATCGTAGATTGACTAATTCTAATTATTACTGCAATCACTTATGTTGGCATCACTGCCATTGTGAAGTCTCCCTGTTTAAAGGTTTTATTTTCTTTGCCTCAATCAAGACTAATCAATCCTAAGAATCCATTGAAATCACTGTAACTCTTCCTCCTTAACAATGGAAATATGAGTAGGATTTATTTTGGGGAAAGTGACTACATATTTTAAAGTATGTAAAAAAATGCTGGTATAAGCAAAAATACATAGGAAAAAAAGGAAGGAAAGAAAGAAAAGGAGGGAAACAAAGAGTACTAGCCTTTCCAGATATTTGAAGAATGTTATATTGTCATAAACTAATGGATATGTCCTTGGAATAAACCACCAAAATTCATCGAAAAGCCATGTATATATATGGAAATAGAGGTGATAAAGGGATAAAGTATGCTTCTGAGGGGCCTGCTGGAGAATTCTTCCTTACATATTAGCAAAAATTCAACCTGGTCCCTTCACATTGTATTTTCAGAAATTGATATTAAATACAATTCAATCTAACCTAATCTATCACTGGTAAAAGATCAAGACCATGGCTTATGGAAGGTCCACGTTGCTTTTGTTCTACCTGAGAAAATTATAAAGAGAATCTTTTTTTCACTCAGTATTAAAATCAAATGCTGTTACTGTTTGAACACTTAACATATGCCTGGTATTGTGCTACATTCTTTAAGTGCATTATAATATTTTGTTCTTATGCAACCCTCTAAATATTTTCATTATTCTCAAGAATGATGGAGAATCTGGGACTCCAATTCCAAAGTCAGACTTTGGGGAGCAGGTTCCACAATTTCTGAAAATCTGTGATGTTTGACTCTGAGACCCATTCCAGTTAGTAACAGGGTACATTCAAGTTCATCCTTTCACTGCCCACCCCAGTGCCAAGCCCCCTGCCTAGGCTCTGCAGATGTAGAACTGGAGCAGGACCATATGGAAAGCTCTCATATCCCACTCCTTAGATACCACTTTCAGGCACTGACATTTTACTATTCACACAATGTAACACATAAAGCTTCTCTCTCAAGGGTTATCTTCTGCAATTCTGTTTTGTGATACCTTAAACCTTAATGATATTTCTTTTTTTAAGATTTATTTATTCATTTGAGAGAGAGAGAGAGAGAGGAGAGGGGAGAGAGTGTAAGCAGGGGGAGGGGCAGAGGGAGAGAACATCCAAGCAGACTCCTGCTGAGTGTGGAGTCTAACTCAGGGCTCAGTCTCATGACCAATGAGATCAGGACCTGAGCTGAAACCAAGAGTTAGGCACTTAATTGAATGAGCCACCCAGGTACCCCTCTTTTTTTAAAGATTTATTTATTTATTGGGGGGGGGCAGAGGAAGTAGAGAATCTGAATCAGACTCTGCATTGAGCGTGAGCCAGAGGCAGAGCTTGATCTCAGGGCCCTGAGATCATGACCTGAGCTGAAACCAAGAGTTGGATGCTTAACCAATTGTGCCACCCAGGCACCTCCTTAATGATATTTCTATCTGATTTCTTGCATCTTAGAAGGTGTATGTGTGGATAAAATAATGATCTATTGTTAGAGAACACTAGCTTCTATACCCTGGTTCTTTACTTCTGATTCTTTATTTCCCTCTAACTGTTCAAAATTGTCAACCTTGGGTCAGAAGTTGGTCCTTATGCATCATGCATTTTGTTTCTTACTGAGTGGTCTGTTATTTAAACTCTGTTTTATAGGCATTGGCTCTTTATATTTAAAACCAAATTTTGAAATCAAAATTAAAATAAAGTTGGACTGCAGAGGAGAAAGAATAACATTTTTTGTTCTGAAGCACTTGTTTCTGAAAATAAAAAATCATCTCTGCAGGTTTACTAGTGTTACAAGAAGCTTTAAAGTTGAGATCTGACTCCAGGTTCTTTGTGTTTATGCCTTCTCCAAAGATAGTTCACATCTTATACCTTCACATAAAGTTAAATGAGAGGAGGTGGAGGAAAAAAATAAGGTAAAAAAAAAAAAAAACCAAAAGCAATCTAGAATTTAACATCAAAGAATTCTACCCCTACACATGAAGTTTCTCATGTAATCTTCCCACCATTACAGAGTTTATACAATTATCTCCTATTCCTGAAGAGGAAACAAAAGCATAATGCAGTTAAGTATCTTACTCAAAGTCCCGAAAGTGAGACCAGAATCAGGATTTGCTGCAAATCTTTTGATTCCAACATTTGGGCTCTAACCACTTACCTTACACTGTTCTACTGATGTTATCTAAGTAGCCTTGAATTGTAACTAAAATTATAACCTGTTTGCTTTTTGGTGATAAAGACTAAGTTTCCTTTTTAAGTTCATCAAAGTCCAACATTCAAAATATTGTAGCTCACTCTAAGCGTTTATTATGTATCAGATATTTTTACAAACACTTTATGGGTATGAACTCCTTTGTTGTTCCCAAGAAGTATGGGTAGGTAATGTGTTATCATTCTATTTTACAGTTCAGAGACTTGAGTTAGAGAGAAATTTGGAAACTCAGGTAAGATTATACAGCTAATTGGTAGTAGGACAGGATTTACACCGATGCAGTTTGGCTGCAGGATCTATTCATGCTGTTGACTATGCTGGCTCCCTTTTTTGTCTAATACTGTCTGGTGTCTAGAATTTAGGGGGATATTGCCTGGCCAGCCTTTCCTGGTTTATTCAGTTAGTCACACTGGTGAGTTTTACTGTTATTGGGGTAAGCTCTCATGTCAGACTAATAGCATCTTAGGTCCTGAAGAGACTGTGAACTTTAATACCAGGAAGGTACTAAATTCTACTTGCAGAGGTAAGCAACAAAATATTCCAAATGGCACTGCACAGGGTCCCAGCATTAAAGCATCCATGTGTTACCAGACATTTGAAGCCTATGCAGGTTTTTCAATTGATGGCTCCTTGTCCTGGACATAGACTGCATTTTGGCATGATTGCAGCACATGTCCACTTGGAAATTGGGAAAAATGGCTTACTGTTTCTCTCATTAAGTAAAAGACCCCCACGCAGAAGCATACACATACATAAGCAGACATACACACAAAAGCACCCTTTTGTCTCCACTTTGCCTTCTGTCATTACGTGCTCTCCCTCCCTTGATGTGTTGTCTGTACTCTGTATCCTCCCATTTTCCTCTTCTCCTGTTTTCTCCTGTACATTCTCTAATCACCACTAATCCTCTGAAATTACTCTTATAATGGTTATAATGATCTTTGCTCAACTTAACGATCAATTCTCACACATCAAAGATGATCTAGAAATAGTTTGCCAATATAACTCATTTTTCCTGGAACAGAACTGGTTTGTGTCTATTGTCTTAATTATTTATAGCATCTACTTTCACTCTGTAATGCATCCAGGTTCAGGTGGTAAGTTAGAAGGTCACCCTATCTAGCAGCATTTTATGAACGAATCAGTCCTCCATGGAACACTTTTTACATTTGACTTCCAAGTCACCACACGCCTTGTTTCTTCTCCTTGACTCCTTAAACTTTGCTGATTACTCTTCACATGCCCATATATTCATATACCCCAGGATTCAGTAATTGAAACTCTTTTCTATATATACCTTCACCCTGAATAATCTCATTTAATTTTGTGACTTTGTGTGTGATGATAACTCCCAAATTTCTACCTTTAATTCAGACTCATTCTTATATATACAGACTCTTATAACTACTCTGCTACTTGACATATCTAGTAATTATCTAATAAGAATCTCAAGTGTAATATGTCAAAAAGCAAATGTTTATCACCCCCTCACATCTTGTCTTTGCAAACCTGCCATCTGAAAACTTGTTTAGTTAATGACTACTTCATTTTTTTGAAGTTCTCAAGCCATAAATCTTTGAGGCAATATCCAGTCCTCTCTCTTTCTGTGATATATAACATAAACACCTCTGTCAAGCAAGAACCATTTTTTTTTTTTTTTTTTTGCTAGCTGTGGAAAGCTTGACAAGTCTTTTCTAGCCCAGTCTTTCCTCTGTTAAATAAACACATGTATGATGATCCCAGGGGACTGATGCTTAGCTAGAATACATCCTTATGGCTGTCCCTGCATTTCAAATATTAAAATATATCCACATCATTTGGCAAATAGTCCATAAGCTCAATCGCTACTCTTCCATCTGTACTGGCCACTGGCCATTTTTGCCCCTCCCTCAAAGTCTCCAGACCTCTCAGTAGTCCAGTGCCTGAAAGGCTGCAGCACCTTACTCCAGAGCTGTGGGCTGACATCCCTTTGAGTGGTCAGTATTCAAGCCCCTCTAACTGTAAAATATTTCAACCCTCACTGCTGCCGAGCCCTTGGTGAAATCAGAATTAAATCGTTTAAGTACCTGTGAATAAATCACCCATGTAAATTACCATTAGATAAACTTTTTAGGCTCTCTCTAGATCACTTTTAACAAGAGACACCCGCCACTTCATCACTTGAATGACTCATTTCCCTTCACCATGCTTTGCTATATTTCTAAAAATAACTGAATTCTTTTGTGACTCCATAACATCTTCTACATTACAACTTCAAATAGCTATTTTCATTAAAACCCACTGTCTTCTCTGCTGCTTTGATGACACCTCTTCCATCTGCCACTCTTAGGTATAGAGTATCAGGAACTAACTTTGACCCTGATTCAATTTTTTTTAATTTTTATTATGTTAATCACCATACATTACATCATTAGTTTTTGATGTAGTGTTCCATGATTCATTGTTTGTGCATAACACCCAGAGCTCCATGCAGAACGTGCCCTCTTTATTACCCACCACCAGGCTAACCCATCCTCCCACCCCCCTCCCCTCTAGAATGATCAGTTTGTTTTTCAGGGTCCATCATCTCTCATGGTTCGTCTCCCCCTCCGATTCCCCCCCTTCATTCTTCCCCTCTTGCTATCTTCTTCTTTTTTTTTTTTTAACATATAATGTATTATTTGTTTCAGAGGTACAGGTCTGTGATTCATCAGTCTTACACAATTCACAGCACTCACCATAGCACATACCTTTCCCAATGTCTATCACCCAGCCACCCCATCCCTCCCACCCCCCTTCCACTCCAGCAACACTCAGTTTGTTTCCTAAGATTAAGAATTCTTCATATCAGTGAGGTCATATGATACATGTCTTTCTCTGATGGACTTATTTCACTCAGCATAACACCCTCCAGTTCCATCCATGTTGTTGCAAATGGCAAGATCTCATTCCTTGTGATGGCTGTATAATATTCCATTGTATATACATACCACATCTTCTTTATCCATTCTTATGTTGATGGACATCTTGGCTCTTTCCACACTTTGACTATTGTGGACATTGTTGCTATAAACATCGGGGTGCACATACCCCTTCAGATCCCTACATTTGTATCTTTGGGGTAAATACCCAGTAGTGCAATTGCTGGATCATACGATAACTCTATTTTCAACTTTTTGAGGAACCTCTATACTGTTTTCCAGAGTGGTGGCACCAGCTTGTATTCCCACCAACAGTGTAAGAGAGTTCCCCATTCTCTGCATCCCCACCAACATCTGTCGTTTCCTGACTTGTTAATTTTAGCCATTCTGACTGGTGTGAGGTGGTATCTCATTGAGGTTTTGACTTGGATTTCCCTGATGCTGAGTGATGTTGAGCACTTTTTCATGTGTCTGTTGGCCATTTGGATGTCTTCTTTGTAGAAATGTCTGTTCATGTCTTCTGCCCATTTCTTGATTAGATTATTTGTTCTTTGGGTGTTCAGTTTGATAAGTTCTTTATAGATTTTGGAAACTAGCCCCTTATCTGATATGTCATTTGCAAATATCTTCTCCCATTCTGTCAGTTGTCTTTTGGTTTTGTTGACTGTTTCCTTTGCTGTGCAAAAGCTTTTTATCTTGATGAAGTCCCAATAGTTCATTTTTGCCCTTGCTCCCCTTGCCTTTGGTGATGTTTCTAGGACGAAGTTGCTGTGGCTGAGGTCGAAGAGGTTGCTGCCTGTATTTTGCTTTAGGATTTTGATGGACTCCTGTCTCACATTGAGGTCTTTCAACCATTTGGAGTCTATTTTTGTGTGTGGTGTGAGGAAATGGTCCAGCTTCATTCCTTCTGCATGTGGCTGTCCAATTTTCCCAACACCATTTGTTGAAGAGACTGTCTTTTTTCCATTGGACATTCTTTCCTGCTTTGTCGAAGATTAGTTGGCCATAGAGTTGAGGGTCCATTTCTGGGCTCTCTGTTCTGTTCCATTGATCTATGTGTCTGTTTTTGTGCCAGTACCATACTGTCTTGATGATGACAGCTTTGTAATAGAGCTGGAAGTCTGGAATTGTGATGCCACCAGCTTTGCTTTTCTTTTTCAACATTCCTCTGGCTATTGGGGGTCTTTTCAGGTTCCATACAAATTTTAGGATTATTTGTTCCATTTCTTGAAAAAAGTGGATGGTATTTTGATGGGGATTGCATTGAATGTGTAGATTGCTCTAGGTAGCATTGACATCTTCACAATATTTGTTCTTCCAATCTATGAGCATGGAACGTTTTTCCATTTCTTTGTGTCTTCCTCAATTTCTTTCATGAGTATTTTATAGTTTTCTGAGTACAGATCCTTTGCCTCTGTGATTAGATTTATTCCTAGGTATCTTATGGTTTTGGGTGCAATTGTAAATGGGATCGACTCCTTAATTTCTCTTTCTTCTGTCTTGTTGTTGGTGTATAGGAATGCCACTGATTTCTGTGCATTGGTTTTATAGTCTGCCACTTTACTGAATTCCTTTATGAGTTCTAGCAGTTTTGGGGTGGAGTCTTTTGGGTTTTCCACATAAAGTATCATATCATCTGCAAAGAGTGAGAGTTTGACTTCTTCTTTGCCAATTTGGATGCCTTTGATTTCTTTTTGTTGTCTGATTGCTGTGGCTAGAACTTCTAACACTATGTGGAATAAAGGTGGTGATAGTGGACATTCCTGCCGCATTCCTGACCTTAGGGGGAAAGCTCTCAGTTTTTCCCCATTGACAATGATATTCGCTGTAGGTTTTTCATAGATGACTTTTATGATATTGAGGTGTGTACACCCTCTATCCCTATACTCTGAAGAGTTTTGATCAAGAAAGGATGCTGTACTTTGTCAAATGCTTTCTCTGCATCTACTGAGAGGATCATATGGTTCTTGTTCTTTCTTTTGTTAATGTATTGTATCACATTGATTGATTTGCGGATGTTGAACCAACCTTGCAGCCCAGGGATAAATCCCACTTGGTTGTGGTGAATAATCCTTTTAATGTACTCTTGGATCATATTGACTAGTATTTTGGTGAGAATTTTTGCATCCATGTTCATCAAGGATATTGGTCTATAATTCTCCTTTTTGATGGGGTCTTTGTCTGGTTTTGGGATCAAGGTAATGGTGGCCTCATAAAATGAGTTTGGAAGTTTTCTTTCCATTTCTATTTTTTGGAACAATTTCAGAAGAAAAGGTATTAATTCTTCTTGAAATGTTTGGTAGAATTCCCCTGGGAAGCCATCTGGCCCTGGGCTTTTGTTTGTTGGGAGATTTTTGATGACTGCTTCAATTTTCTTAGTGGTTATAGGTCTGTTCAGGTTTTCTGTTTCTTCCTGGTTCAGTTTTGGTAGTTGCTACATATCTAGGAATGCATCCATTTCTTCCAGATTATCTAATTTGCTGGCATATAGCTGCTCATAATATGTTCTTATAATTGTTTGTATTTCTTTGGTGTTGGTTGTGATTTCTCCTCTTTCATTCATGATTTTGTTGATTTCAGTCCTTTCTCTTTTCTTTTTGATAAGTCTGGCCAGGGGTTTATCAATCTTGTTAATTCTTTCAAAGAACCAGCTCCTGGTTTTGTTGATCTATTCTACTGTTCTTTTGGTTTCTATTTCATTGATTTCTGCTCTGACATTTAGTATTTCTCTTCTGCTGGGTTTAGGCTTTATTTGCTGTTCTTTCTCCAGCTCCTTTAGCTATAGGGTTAGGTTGTGTATTTGAGACCTTCCTTGTTTCTTGAGAAAGGCTTGTATTGCTATATACTTTCCTCTTAGGACTGCCTTTGCTGCATCCCAAAGATTCTGAACAGTTGTGTTTTCATTTTCATTTGTTTCCATGAATTTTTTTAAATTCTTCTTTAATTTCCTGGTTGACCCATTCATTCTTAGTAGGATGCTCTTTAGCCTCTATGTATTTGAGTTCTTTCCAACTTTCCTCTTGTGATTGAGTTCTAGTTTCAAAGCATTGTGGTCTGAAAATAGGCAGGGAATGATCCCAGTCTTTTGGTACTTTTGGTTGAGACTGGATTTGTGACCTAGGATGTGATCTATTCTGGAGAATGCTCCATGGGCACTAGAAAAGAATGTGTATTCTGTTGCTTCGAGATGGAATGTTCTGAATATATCTGTGAAGTCCATCTGGTCCAGTGTCTCATTTAAAGCCTTTGTTTCCTTTGGTCTTTTGCTTAGATGATCTGTCCATTTCAGAAAGGGGGGTGTTAAAGTCCCCCACTATTATTGTATTGTTGTCAATGTGTTTCTTTGATTTTGTTATTGTTTATCTTATATAATTGGTTGCTCCCATGTTAGGGGCATAGATATTTACAATTGTTAGATCTTCTTGTTGGATAGACCTTTTAAGTAGGATATAGTGTCCTTCCTCGTCTCATATTACAGTCTTTGGTTTAAAATCTAATTTGTCTGATATAAGGATTGCCACCCAGGTTTCTTTTGATGTCCATTAGCATGGTAAATGGTTTTCCACCCCCTCACTTTCAATCTGGGGGTGTCTTTGGGTCTAAAATGAGTCTCTTGCAGACAGAATATTGATGGGTCTTGTTTTTTCTTTATCCAATCTGATAGCCTATGTCCTTTGATTGGGGCATTTAGCCCATTTACATTCAGGGTAACTATTGAAAGATATGAACTGAGTATAACTGTATTGCCTGTAGGGTGATTTTACTGTATATTGTCTCTGTTCCTTTCTGGTCTATGTTACTTTTAGGCTCTCTCTTTGCTTAGAGGACCCCTTTCAATATTTCTTGTAGGGCTGGTTTGGTGTTCACAAATTCTTTTAGTTTTTCTTTGTCCGGGAAGCTTTTTATCTCTCCTTCTATTTTCAGTGACAGCCTAGCTGGATATAGTATTCTTGGCTGCATATTTTTCATGTTTATTTCCTTGAATATATCATGCCAGTCCTTTCTGGCCTGCCAGGTCTCTGTGGATAGGTCTGCTGCCAATACAATGTTTCTACCATTATAGGTTATAGACCCCTTGTCCCAAGCTGCTTTCACGATTTTCTCTTTGTCTCTGAGATTTTTAAGTTTTACTATTTAAGTTTTACTATTAAGTTTTAAGTTTTACTATTAAGTTTTACTATTTTTAAGTTTTAAGTTTTACTATTTAAGACAGTCAGGTTGTTGACCTATTTTTATTGATTTTGAGGGGGGTTCTCTGTGCTCCCTGGATTTTGATGTCTGTTTCCTTCCCCAAATTAGGGAAATTCTCCTCTATAATTTGCTCCAATATACCTTCTGGCCCTGTCTCTCTTTCTTCTTCTTCTGGGATCCCAATTATTCTCATATTATTTCATCTTATGGTATCACTTATCTCTCAAATTCTCCCCCTCATGATCCAGGAGTTGTTTATCTCTCTTTTTCTCAGATTCTTTATTCTCCATCATTTGGTCTTCTGTATCACTAATTCTCTCTTCTACCTCATTTATCCTAGAAGTTAGAGCCTCCATTTTTTATTGCACCACATTAATAGCCTTTTTGATTTCAACTTGGTTAGATTTTAGTTCTTTTATTTCCCCAGAAAGGGATTCTCTAGTATCTTCTATCCTTTTTTAAGCCCAGCTAGTATCTTTACAATCATCATTCTGAACTCTGGTTCCAACATCTTATTAATGTCCGTATTGATTAGGTCCCTCGCAGTCGGTACTGCCTCTTGTTCTTTTTTTTGATGTGAGTTTTTATGTTTTGTCAATTTATCCAGAGAAGAATAGATGAATGAGAGAACAAAATGCTAAAAGGGTAACAATGACCCTAGAAAAATATACACTAAACAAATCAGAAGAGACCCAAAACTGGGGGGAAAAGAAAAGAGAAAAAAAAAAAAAAAGATTATGATCAGGCTGGTGAATAGAACAGCCACACTCTAGATTTGGGATGTATTTTGGTCTGTTAGAAAAAAACTGCCTCCCAAAATATTAAAGAAAGAAAAATTTATATATATACAAAAGTAAGGGTAAATACGATGAAGAGATGGAATATGAATGTAAAGATGAAAATTTAAAAAGATTTTTAAAAAGGAATTGATAAGAGTTTGGTTGAAAAAAAAAAGAAGAAATATTTAAAAAAAGAGAGAGAATGTGATCAGGCGGGAGACTAGAACAAAGCCATACACTAGATTTAGGGTATATTTTGGTCTGTTAGAAGAAACTGTATACCAAAATTTTAAAGAAAGAAAAACTTATATATATACAAAAATAAGGATAAATACAATGAAGGGATAGAATATGGCTGTAAAAATTAAAATTAAAAAGGACTTTATAAAGGAATTGATAAGATGTTCATTGAAAAAGGAAAGAAGAAAAACTCAAAAAAATAGAAAAAGAAAAAATAAAGAAAATTTTAAAAATTAACTTTGAAAGACTAAAGAATCATCAGAAAAAAGCCATGAATTCTATGTGCTGTATTCCTCTAGCGCTGGAGTTTTGCAGTTCTCATTGATCAGTAAACTTGGTCTCTGCTGGATGTTCTTGCTGTTCATCTGAGGGAGGGGCCTGTTGCAGTGAATCTCAAATGTCTTTGCCTGAGGAAGTGGAATTGCACAGCCCTTCCCAGGGGCCAGGCTAAGTAATCTGCTCAGGTTAGCTCTTGGTAGCTTCTGTTCCCTGAAAGCTTTCTGTACAGCTTTAGAGGACAAGAATGAAAACAGCAGCCTCTCAATCTCTAGCCCCAGAAGAGCTGAGAGCTCAGTGCCCCACTCCTCAGTGAGCCCTCAGAGAAAAGCAGTCAATCACTCCTGTCTCCCTGGTCTCCAGCCACACTCCATGCTCACCCGGCCTGTGACTGTGCATTTCTATCTCTGGCACCCAACCCCGTGTGGAGTCTCTAAACCCAGCAGATCCCTGCGCTGTGCTCCTGCACCTCTCCTCCCAGGGGAGGAAGGTGAGTCTCCCCGGATCTGCTGCTTGTTGGGTCCCTGCTGGAGGAGCAGTGGCCTGACTGTGCCATGGATCACGGTTTATGGCAACCCCGAGCTGAGAGCCCACTCCTTGGCTCTGTCTTTGCAGCCAGCTTCCCTGTTCTGATACCTGGGAGCTCTGCCACACTCAGGTGCCCCTGGTCTTTCTGTGACCCTGAGGGTCCTGAGACCACACTGTCCCAGTGATGGTTCCACCCCCCACTTAGCCACTGGAGCGACGTCCCTCAGCGGAGCAGACTTCTAAAAGTTCAGATTTTGTGCTACACTGCTCTATCACTTGCTGGTAGCCTGCTGAGGAGGATCCCTAACCCCGTGGTCTGTCTTCCTGTATATCGCCTCAGATTCACTTCTCCACACGTCCTACCTTCCAGAAAGTGTTCACTTTTCTGTTCATAGAATTGCTGCTATTCTTTTCTTTGATCTCCTGTTGGGTTTGTAGGTGTTCAGAATGGTTTTATAACTATCTAGCTGAATTCCTGGGACTAGATGAAATTTAGGTCTCCTACTCTTCCACCATCTTGCTCCTCCTCTGCTTTTGTAGTTTTAATTGAGCTTTATATATAAATCTATTTTCTTTCCTTTCTTATCAGTTATACTTCTTTTGTCTTACCTTTTTTAGTGGTTACTTTAAAAAGTTAAAGCTAATCCATGTTCACTTTCAAATAACACTATATCTCTTCATGTGTAGTATGAATACTTTATAATAACAAAATAATCCTAATTTATCCCTCCCATTTTGCCATCATTCATTTTATTTATATACATAATTAAATACATTGTTGGTATTATTACTTTGAACAAACTGTTACCTGTTAGATCAATTAACAGTAAGAAAAATAATCTTTGTATTTTACCTTAACTTATTCCTTTTTTGATGCTCTTACTTTAAGTAAATCTCAGTTTCTGACATATTATTTTTTCTCTCTAGAGAACTTAACATTTATTGCAAGGCAGGTTTACTGACAATAGATTCTCTCAGTGTTTGTCTGAGATTCTTTATCTTTCCTTCACTTTAATTTGGTTGTTGTTAAAATATTTAGAGCCACCTTCATTTTGTCTCCATTTCTGAAGGGTAATTTCACAGGGTACTGAACTCTAATTGGTGTTTTTTTGATCCCCTCCCCCCCCCCAGCACTTTAAATATTTTGTGTTACTCTCTTCTTGCTTACATGATCTCTGAAGAGAAGACATATATAATTCTTATCTTTATTCCTCTATACTTAAGGTCCTACCTTACCTCCTCCAGGTTTTTTTCAATTTTTTTTGTCTTTGATTTTCTGTAATTTGAAAATAATATGCCTAGATATAGTTTTTGGCATTTATCTTCTTTGGCATTCTCTGAGTTTCCTGCATTTGTAGTATGATGTCTGATATTAATCTGGGAAAATTCTTAGTCATTGTTGTTTCAAATATTTCTTCTGTTGCCTTCTTCTTTTGGTATTCCCATTATATACTCTCATTATATACTATGTTATACCTTTTGTAGTTGTCCCATGGTCCTGGTTATTTTGGCCTTTTTTTCCTCCAGTCTTTGTATTCCTAGCTTTTTGGTTAGAGGATTCTACTGATATATCCTCTAGCTCAGATATTCTATTGTTATATACTTTAGCTCAGAGATTCTTGCTTTAGCTATATCCAGTCTAGCAATAAGCTCATCAAAGGCATTCTTCATTTCTGTTACAGTTTTCTTTCCTTTTATTTTTTTATTTCTAGCATTTTGTTCTTCCTTAGGATTTCCATTTCTCAGCTTGCATTGTCCATTTTTTCTTATATGCTGCCTACTTAATCTATCCTTAGCATATTATAAATGTTTTAAATTCCTTGTTTGATAATTCCAACATCCCTGTCATGTCTGGTTCATGTGTTTGCTCTGTCTCTTCAAATTGTGTTTGTTTGCCCTTTAGTATGCTCTTGATATCAGATAGATATAATGGGTAAAAGGAGCTGCTATAAATAAGCCTTTGATAATGTGGTGGGAAAGTGTGGGAGGAGAGAATGAATTTTGAAGATGTATTTTGTATTTTGAAGAAAGAATGAATGTATTTTGAAGAATGTATTTTGAGAATGTACAATTCTTAATCTTTTAGTAAGCCTCTGGACTCTGAAATCCACAAGTATTTCTCAGTCCCTCTGATCCTTAGGTGGAACATAATCACTGGAGTAGATTGAAGTTAGGTATTTTCCTTCTTCCATATGGAAGATAGATGGTGCTGGAGTTGACTATTTCTCTTCCCTCAAGTTAGTTAGGATCTGATAATGCCTCAGCTGGTTAGGTTCTGGTTAGTTTGCCCTGAGAGCAGGCCTTCTTAAAAGAATTGAGTAATCCGGCATATTTCAAAAGTTGTTTCTTTTCCTCTCCCCCTGCTGGGAGCATGAGGGAATTTTTCTCTGATATTTATTGTGAGAACCTCACTGAGCTCCTGGAGGTAAACCTCACAAAATTTTGAGGGCCTCCTATGACTGAGTCTCCCGGGAGTTTTTAATTATCAGAGTTGTCTAGACTGAGCCTCTAGCAATTTTTCATTTAAAGTTCAGGTTTTCCTACCCTATCTCTGGTTACCAAGGTTCTTTCTGCAGGTGAGTTTCTCTTGCAGTATGCTCTGACTGTATTAGCCTATCTGTCTCTTAAATACAGAAGTCAGTGGTTTGCCCTGTGTCCTCCCTTCTCTTGCACATCCAAGAAAAGTTGTTGGTTTTTCAATCTGTTCAACTTTTGACTTCTTTTTTAGGATGGGATGGTGACTTCCAAGCTCTTTACATGCATAACCATGTTGCTACATTTTTTATTGTAGAATTTTGAAGGAAAATATATCCACACAGTAGTTTGTTACATATGTGTATTAAGGTTGCTGGCTTCTTCCCAAAAGGGGACTCCTGAGCTTAATAATACACATATGTTCTTCTGTTTCCCAATAGTCTATAATCTTAACAACCTCTGTCTTCATTTTGCCTAAGAAGGCTGGTCACCAAATTCCTTCACTATCCATTTTCAGTTGTTTACTTGTAAGATGCCTATATTTCCCTTAAGGCAGACACTTGCATCAAACATACATCAGGCCACTTTATATCTCATTTCTTTTTTTGTTAAGATTTATTTATTTATTTGAGAGAGAGAGCAAGCAAGTGTAGGGGGGAGGAGCAGAGAGAAGGAGAGAAAGAAACTCAAGCAGACTCCATGCCGAGCACAGAGCCTGACATGGGGCTCCACCCCAGGACCCTTAGATCATGACCTAAGCCAAAACCAAGAGTCAGACACTTAAACAACTGAGTCACCCAGGTGCCCCTAGATCATTTCTTTCTTGAAATTCAAGATAATTCTGGTTCCATTTGAAATTTTCTTTGTCTGAAAACAATAGAATTGTTGACTGTTTTATAGATTTGACATTTAACTGATCACATTTTGTTTTTTGTGTCTCCTACTTCTCTTGACTCCATTACAGCATCCATTTAGAGTAGGTGTCCACATATAAATTACAGGATCAAGAGAGTATAGCCACAGATAATGGGGTTAATCTGTACTATGAAAAATGGCTTCCTCTTGAGATTGTGCCTAATTGCAAAGCATGAATTTTCCTAAGAAATCTGAAATTCAAAATGAGAGAAACATCTGTATATAATGATCTCTGATTACTCTGTATAATCTCTAATATAGAGAAAGACATTTGTGTCTGTGTGCTCTTGGAATGCTTACATTCCCTGCACTATTTCTTAAATAAAAATGTTCTGTAATAAAAATTGACCCCAGAATAAAAGTTGATGAGAATTCTCCAAACAGGATATTAATGATAAGCTCTGCAGTTTAACTTCCTACTTTCACAGGATTTCCAAGGAAATAAATTTATTTTACCCTAAAACAAATGTATTCATATTTAATAAAAACCAATACAGATAAAAGTGTTGCAGAAAATAAGGATTTTGCATAAAGCCCTTCTATATTTGAGAAACACCACAAAATTCAGAAGTATTACCACCTAGTCATGAAAGGGGCATGGATGAGAAGGAAAATGTTATGCTAAAATTTTTTATTGTTAAACTGTAAATTATCAAATTAATTGGTTTGAGAAAATATACCAAAATCTTACCACCAAATATTTTCCCTTATAGCTGTGGGCTTAGGTTAGGAAATGCTAATAGAAATTGTTGACTATATACAGAAGACTTTATCTACCACAAGATTTGATATGCCATGGAGCATATAGAAGACATTCAGTATTTCATTAGTATTCTTTTGGAAAATGACTCCAAACATTCTAGATAGTTTATTTCTGGCTTGTCCAAATGGGACATGAAACCTGTTTTAGCTCAACAGATTTATTCTATACTCCAGGTCACTGAACTTATTTCAGATATGGGCATGTGACCCAAGTCACAGTCCAGAACTTAGGCTAAGACAATTGAAAAAGAGATGCTGGTATTAATCAGGTTTGGCTAGCTGAGCTTTGGCAACAAACCCTGAAGTCTCAGTGGCTTCACACATTAGATTTATTTCTCAATTATATGAAGTCTAATATGGATTGGATGACCCTCATTCATCTTGCAGCTATACTACCTGGAACATGTGTGTTCCCAGGGACATCACAGCAGTGGATAAAGAGCTGAATGACCCAGTAAAAACTTCTTAAGACTAGGCATGGACTTACATCACTTCTAATACATTTCAGTAGCCAGTATTTAGTTATAACAGTAAATTTCTACTAAGGAGATTGATAAACTGAACTGTTTTGTGTGCACATTAGGAGGACAAAGTGTGATAAACACATGTCACTGTTCCTGACTCAGTGCTCTTACACTGGGATTGCTAGTCTCATAAGATATAAGTTCAAAGTAGTTGTTGATTTAGCTTCCATACCATGAAATAGCCCTACCTACAAAGTCAACATGACAAAAAAGCCAAACTAAGAGATGAATAAAATATTGCATTGATCTAAATGAGTCTTTCGATCTGCATACCTGTGAGCTAATAAATTGCTTCTGTCATTTAATTGATTTAAGTGACATTGAGTTAGAGTTCTGCTTTATGTAACCAAGAGTCATAATTAAATGTGCTCATACTTACTAAAACAAGGCTTTTTGAGTAATTAATCCACTTATCAATGAAACAGCTGGCAACTCTTGAATATTATCTAAGTTCTTAACATGCCTAATAACTACTACTCATTTGATAAAGATAAACTTTATTCCAGTGTCACCTCCTCAATGCAGTCTTTTTTTTTTTTTTTTAAAGATTTTATTTATTTATTTGAGACAGAGAGAATGAGAGGGAGGAGGGTCAGAGGGAGAAGCAGACTCCCTGCCGAGCAGGGAGCCCGATGCGGGACTCAATCCCGGGACTCCAGGATCATGACCTGAGCTGAAGGCAGTCGCTTAACCAACTGAGCCACCCAGGCGCCCCTCAATGCAGTCTTAATACAAATCTCCATAAATAGTCTATCACATTTTAATTCTGATAGACAGCATTGGGCAGTGGAAAAAAAGAAGGTCCAGAGTTAAACTATGTGGTTCAAATCCTGGTTTTGCTCTTTACTAGATGTGTTACACTAAAAAATGACATTTAATCTCTTTGTGATTCAGTTTCTACAATAGTAAAATGGGGATAATATAACTTGCTATGGGGACTAAAAGATGAAGACATAAAAATTTTAGTTGAATTCTTAACACTGGGTAAGATCTTAATAAATGTCATTCTTCGATTTAAAAATGCATTTATTGTTAAAACACAGATTCCTTAATTAACAATGCTTTTCATTTTACTAATTTTTAAAATCCCCACTGTTTATAACTGTGCTTGAGACATAACACTTTCTTCTCTTCTTCCCTTAGTACATCTACTGAGCAAAATTTCACATCAACTAACAGATTGTTATTTCTTTTCATTTCCACTTATATCTGGTTGTCTTCATTATATTCACAAGTTATAGGTCTAACCATATGTAGATAAGGTAACAGGCTCAGTGTTATTCACTTAGATTTTATAACACCAACCCTTACAATATATTCAGGAAAGAATAAGTTATAAGTATGTTTCTGAAAAGTTAAAACTTGTTTTCCAGTAGCTCGACCACACTTGCTCAGAAGACAGGCTTACTTATCAAGGATAATGCTGATGTATATATATTTTATAAATAAGCCCTTTGTTGGTTGTAAGTATAGAAAATATATTTTTATACTGAGGGATGCATTTCATGCTCCTAATGGTGTGCTTGGATGAACAAACTTTCTTAAGTTTAATGTAGTCCACATTTTAAACTTTAATATCACAAAAGAAATTGCCTTTCTGAAACAACTAGTCTACCCTATGGTCTTGAAGCTATTCATCTATATTTTCACGTAGAGCTTTGTTGTCTTATCCACATTGTTTTGCAATGTGCTTTATTCTTTATTATTCAGTTCTGCAATTCCCCTGTCTGCTATAAGTTCTGCTGAAACAGCTTCCCATGGACAGAAATGAGAAACATGGTATGAAGTGGGTGATAAAATCTCTGAAAGCATCAGACAGATAATAGAGTGAAAAGAGAAAAGGAGAGAAATCATAAAAGGCAAGCAAGTAAGAAGAAAATCATATGTCTACCTTTGGCAGATTTTTTTGGTGGGGGGGAGGGAGTCATATTTAGAGATGTTATAGGTCCACAGACCATCTATGTCAGGCTTGCACTTTCCTATAAGCAGATGTGAGGTGAATGGTACAAATAAGGCATGAAAGGCCCTGCATGTATAGCCAGGGAAAATTATGTAAAATAAATCTACAAGTAAATAAAAACAAACACAAATGACCTTTAGAAAGATAAAACTAAAGTCCATGAACTTTACCAATAGTTTCTGCTTGGGTGTTTGAGATCATCTGGTCTGAAGTTTCCAAATACACAGTACCATCAGAATTAGTCATGGTTCTTGTTATAAATAAATAAATAAATAAGCTAAGACCCCCACTCTGTATCTACTGAATCTGAAATTTTGGGTGCAAGGCCGGATTATTGGCATTTCCACAAAATTCTTCCTGAGATTCAGCCAAAGTTGAAAATCACTGATCTAATCTAATTCCATTACCTACATGTAGCACAAATTCCTTTAAGCTAGACCTGCTTGTGTATTTGCATGGGATCACAGACCCAGATGTAACAAATGTGACTTATCCCAACTCTGAAACAAGACTTCATTTTGTTTAGAATACCTTCAAAAAGGTGTCTGGAGTCCCTAATTGTCTAATGTGTACTCACAGGTTAGTCAAAGCAGATGTTGTAGAACATTGTGTGAGGGGATTATTGAAGATGGCATGAGCTGAAGTAAAGAAACCATCCAGGAAACTGTGACATTCACCTCAAAAGGAGCCCCTGGCCAGTGCAATGAGGAGACTCAGATCAGAAGTAGTAGACCCAGGTATTGCTGGTCTCTCAATCCCTTAATCAAGTACTTCAGATGTTGAGTTACTGTTCAACCTTCTATAATTCACTACTCCATTTCTTGATTAGTTTTAGGCTAATCTTTTCTGTGAAATTACTTTTTTAGAAAAAAAAAAATCTATACTTTCTCCTTTTAAACAGAGGGATCTAAATTATAAACCTTGAGAGGATAGAGCAAAATCTTTCAGCTATGCAAAAAATAAAGGCAAAAAATTGCAACTCTTCTATAAAATATATTTTGGATCATTGAATCATTTGAGTCATGTTACAAGTTGAAATTAGAGATGATATATTTTGCCAGAAAGGCTATGTGAAATTTTAAGCTCCACTAATTTATTTCCTCTCTCAAGCTCTAGGCCATTATCACTGCAAACTACAGTCTGCTCTCTCCTATATTACATCTAAAAAGCATTAGTCACGCCTATTTTCTTGGAAAAATAAACTGGAGAGCCACCTACTGTGCCTGAAATGTGTTGTTGTATTGATTTTGGGCTGACATTGTGTAATAGCATATATGTACTAATTCTGTACCCTCCCCAATTTTTAGTTTAGAAGTGATTACCATAGAAAAAAATTAATTTCCAATAATTATTTCTCCAACTCTTCTGTAGGGCTTTTAAGGTATCTATATATCTATATATATTTGCAGTTACTTATAGGCATCAGGGGCTATGAAAGGACTAAGTTTCGGAGTTGCAATATTCCCTTGACTTCTTCATTGCCATAAGAAAGCTCTCAAAGACTGGCACATTGTAATTCATGCTTAAAAAGCAACTGATATCCGCAAACAATGAATCATGGAACACTACATCAAAAACTAATGGTTTAATGTATCGTGATTAACATAAAATAATAAAAAAAGCAACTGATATTAATATTATTCATCACAAATATAATACCATTGTCATCTTTCTTCACAATAAAATCAATGGCATAGTCTTTGGCAACTAAAAATGGTAGCAGGCAAATCAGAAATAATCAGGCTAGCAGAAATTTAAGGTTTAAGGTAAAAACAAAATCTGAAAACTATTTTTTAGAACTAAACAGAAGATTAGCAAGGAAACAGAACTCTTGATTCAACAAAGCAGCTTAACCTTACAGATACCTATAGAACACTCTACTCAATGACAATAGACAATACATTCTTCTTAAGTGCACAAGAAATATTCTCTACAATAGACCATATGTTAGGCCATAAAACAAGCCTCAATAAATTCCAGAACAGTAAAAGGAAATAAATTTGGGTATCTCACAAATATGTGGAAATTAAAACTCACACTTGTAAATAATTAGTTGGTTAAATAGGATATCACAAAAGATATTAGAAAATATTTGGGGATAAATGAGAAAGAAACACAATATATCAAAACTTACAATATTCTGTGAAACTTGTGCTTAGAGGGAAATTTAAAGCCATAAATGCCTGTATTTAAAAAAAAAATCTAAAAATAGTAAGCTAAACTCCAATCTTAACATGCTAGAAAAAGAAGGAAAAAGTAAACCTAAAACAAACAAAAGTAGGAAATAATAATTATGAAATATAGGATAAAGAATAGAAGACAATAGAGAAAATGAACTTGGTTCTTTGAAAAGGTTGACAAAATTGACAAACCACTAACTGTACTGAAAAAGAGAAAAAGAAGGTTTCATTTATTAAAATCAGGAATGGAAGAGGATGCATAACTATTTTACAGAAATTTTAAAGAAATTATTTTACAGAAATTTTTATACAGAAATTATTTTACTTTACAGGAATTATTATAAAGTAATATTGTAATCTTATGCCATGAAATTAGATATGTGCCATTGTATTAATCAGATGAAATAGACGAATTCCTGGTGGGGGGGAACAAGCTACCAAAACTGAGTCAAAAAATCTGAAGAACTATGTTAGTAGCTTAAGGATAGACATAGATATGCATATTATATATTTGATATATATATGTTTTATATATAATTCTAATATATATAGTTATATATATAATATATATATATAAAATATCAGTTGACCATCAGTGTTTGGGTTTATTCCACATCAAATATATGTGAGATATATATATATATAGAGAGAGGGATATATATATATGTAGATATATATATGGAATAAACCCATACATTGATGGTCAACTGATATCAAACAAGGGTTCCAAGATATTTCATTAAATAGTGCTGTGACAAGTGAATAGTCACATACAAAGAATAAAGTCAGACCCCTACATTGCCCTATCTACCAAAATTAACTTAAACATAATCAGAGACCTAAATGTAAGAGATAAGACTATTAAACTCTTAAAGGAAAATATAGACCTAAATCTTTGTGTCCTTGGCTTAGGCAAGAGACTCTTACACAGGACACCCATAACACAAGCAACCAAAGAAAAAATAAATTGAAAATATTCAGGAATTAGATAGCTTTGATGATTATAACCACCTTGTGAATGTAATAAAAATTACTGAATTGTATGCTTTGAAAGAGTAAGTGTATTATACATGAAGTATGTCTCAATAAAACAACTGTAAAATACATACATACATCTTCAAAAATTAAATCACTCCCTCTACCTCTGCTCTGGGTTCTTATTCTCTCTCATCTTCTTTAGAACATAAAACTGTCTGGTATCTCCTATCTCTTATCTTAAAACTTTTTTTCTTTATATAACACATTTAAATATTTTAAAACCACATTTGTCTGTAAAATAAACAAAATAAATATTATATATTTGGATTTTGAACTCCTCTCCAGCTACCACCATACCTCCTCTTCCTCACTGTTAAAGCTTGCAATAGAAGTGTTTCCCTCATCTTCTCTACTATGTTACCTGCCATCATTACAAAGTATACTAGAACAAGGTTCTTACCCATTTCACTACACCAAAACAGCTCTCTTTAAGAACAATGATAATCCTCTTAACTCTCAATCTAACTCTAAATCTAATCTAGCATCTTCATTCTTATTTTATCTAACATTTCAGCAGCATTTGGCATAGCTGACCATTCTGTTCTTCCTGAAACTTCTACTTTGCCTTTTGTCTCTCCTGATCTCTCATTTGCCATACTGGCAGCTCCTACTTTAACTTTTACTTTTTAATTATTTGTTTTCTAAAGATGAAATTTTTAGTGTGCATCCCTGAAAAAATGCATATGCATATCTACATATGTGTGTGTGTGTGTATAATCTCAAGTGATCTCAAGTTCAAGGAACTCTTTGGATTCTGTGCTCAGCTTACCCCCTTTATGAACTATGGGTTGGTACATTCTACTTTCTACTTAGCATATGTAACTGAATGTTAAAAACCCACCTCAGTTGCAGCAAGTCCAGAACTATAATCTTAGTCAAAATTCCCCAAACCGGTGTGTTTTCAGCATTTTGAATCTCGTGTTCTAAATCTTCACTATGTTGAACAGATTTAGAACCATCATTGATACTTCTGTACTGCTTTCTCCCTATATCTAGCCTATTGTCCCTTCCTAGTGATTCTGAGTATCTCTTAATTGTGTTGCTCAGTAAATAACTAGTAACTTTTGGTATGTAGCAGTGTATGTGATCCCAAACCCCAGATGAGGACCTTTTCCACCCTGGTTAATGCAGTGGTTGTGTCTTCTAACTCTAAGCTGACTGTGGCCTTTTAAAGTTTGTCAAGCAAGAAAGTACTCTGTGTCATGGCTTAATAAGCTCAGTTAGCTCTAATGATATATCTTCTTTCTTTAGCAAAGATGATTTCCATTATGGTAGATTCAAGGAAACTGTTTCTTTATCGCTTTTGCTTTATTCTCTGTTGTTTGAGACACACTGTCAATTTAACACAAACACTTTTTCTTACCTTCTCCATGGAAATGAATTATATTTTCTGCCACTCTTCTCTCAGACTGCCATGGAAGGACCAAATGCAAAACAGGCCTGATGCCATGCTGTTTTAGGGGCATTCTGCCTTACATTGATAAATCATGCAAGCACAAGTCATTTGTCAAAAATACATTTACCTGAATCAAATTTGCTTTGCATTCAGAGGGTGCTGGATTCATATCTAGTTTTCACTAAATAATTTATCAAACTCCGATTTGCTTGAAATATAATAAAAAATCCATAAAAAAATTTCTGTACCTGGGAATCATATATTGGATAAAATGTACAGCTCATCACAATATCACAACATCATTACACTGATTTCAATAGGTAAGAGGTTGGTGGTGCATTTCAAAGTAGACACAATAAATTCAATTTAGTATAATTTTATAAATTACTGATGACTTCAAAATGATAATATTCTTCACTTTTTTTTTTCACTTTTCCACTTTCCTACCCATTCTATGACTTTTTTCTGCTGTAGGATGAGGAGAAAATAATCCCATATGCTTAAGACAAAAGTTTTGTTTTTTCCTTTGGTCCTTTTTGAATTCCAGTACGTAAGGAAACATGTCTAGGGCATCAATGAAATTGTCTACATACAAACGAAAAGACAGTATTTAGTATTTATAAAACCTTGAGTACTCATTCACTCTCCCTCTATCTCTCTCTCTCTTTCCCTCCCTCTCTCTCTCTCTTGGATTTGAGGAAAAAGACATCCTGGTTTTAAATAATGGGTAGTTTGAGGGCTGGCTGTGCCTTAAGTTTGGTAAGTTGGTGTGTTTCTCAGTCACCAAAGGTGTCCCAACAAATAGGGAGGTTACCCTAACATAGTGACTAAATATACAGGCTCTGGAATTATCGTCTTAGTTTTTTGACCTTGGACAGTTTACTTCTCTATCTCCCTCCCTCTCTTCAGTTTTCTCAATCAATGTAGATTATAATGGTGTCTATGGCTTAGAATTAGTTGGGGAATTAAATGATAGATTCATGTGTCTGAAGCACAGTAGGCACTGAGAATGGATGGAGGTTAGCTCTACTGACTTAATCCATTTGGTCAAAAAGAACATCGAATCAGACCCTTTCAACTGACATGAGTGAAGCTTTCTGCCTTCTGCATAGCCCTAACTAATTTCTGAGACATTCCTAAGCAGCTGGAATTTAATTAGCAGTTCTAGTACACCTGTTCATGGGTCCATAAGGACTCTTGACCTGATTGTGTCTTATGTGTGGCCTGGATATAAAAGTACTCATAATATGACAACCTTTTCAATTTCCTTCCCCTCTTGGTTTTGTCCATAATACCGAGCATTTCTGTGTTGGCTTCTTTGCACTCACCTAATTTCCCAGACCAAGTCTCTGAATTCTGGCCTACTTTGCAAGATCCATGACAGTCTATCTACCCTGACCCTGCTAATGACTTCTCCTGCAAAGACAAATTTTCTCCCTATATCATCCACCACAGTCTAGTTTCTTGTTGTAAGTGGACTGATTACACAGAGCCATAGTGATTCTGTGCATCTACACTGGAGAAGGTCCTTTCTCCTGGGATCCTGATGGCACTTCTAGAATAGATCTCCATGAATATTGGAACATGCCTGGAATTCTTCTATTTGCCATATGTTTGGACTTCTGTGGAAGGCTAGCTATTACAAGGGTCAGTCTTTCAGCCTGGTCATTTTCTACACATTCAGGCAAGGCTTCTTCCTACTTGGTATGGAGCCAGAATAATTACATCCTTGCTTGTTTTTCAGTTAGCCTGCTGGTAGTCATTAAACAAATAAAGGATGCTGGATTTTCCTTTGATTCTCAAGAATTTATATTTAGGCTGTTTTGGAACAAGTTGGATGATGGCGTCTATAAAACTCAACTTTTGGAGACATTCATTCTCCTTTTTTTCTATGCAAGAAAATATCACTACCAATGAGAATTCTAAATGCCATGGGATCTTTTCCTATATAGATTAGATTCATTGTACTATACTTCTTGTAGTATAGTTCTACTGTTGATGAATTCTTTCAGTATTTGTATTTCTGAAAAGTTCTCTACTTCACTTTCATTTTTATCAGCTTTATTAAGATATAAATGACATATAACAAAATACATATATTTAAGGTGTGCAATTGGGTAAGTTTTGATAAATGTACTCACCCAGAGATCATCAGTGTGAACAAGATAGTAAATATTCATTACTTTCAAATGTATAAATTTGTAATTGTAGCCTCCATAAAAACCAAAAAGGACAGGATTGTAAGGCTGCTGGGTTGGTAAATACATGGAAATTTGGGGAGAGTAGCATTTTCCTAGAAAGCATGGTTTCTCTGTGCCCTTGCCTTACATATTGCTCAGTGCATCTCTTCCATCTGTCTGTTCCTGTGTTATAATCTAGTGGTTTCCTGAGTTCTGTGAGTCACTCTACAAATTAATCAAACCCAAGCAGGATGTTTTGGGAACTTCTGATTTTTAGCCAGTTGATCAGAAGACAGTTAACAACTTCTATTTGCCGTTGGTATCTGACTGAAGTATTGGGGAGGGGGGAGGGGGCAGTGGCAGTCTTGTAGGACTGACCCCACAAACTGTGGGATATGATGCTATCTTCAGGCAGGTAGTGTCAGAATTGAGTTAATTATAGGACATCCAGCTGGTGTAGGACCACCTTGTCCCTTCTCCCCCCCCACACACACACATATACACACCATGACATTAGTGACTGGAACCTTTGGTTCCCCTATAAAATACTTCCCTCCTACTAGCTTCCATCCCTCTCACTGTAGATTAGTTTGCATATTCTAGACTTCTATGTAAATGGAGGAATAAAGTATGTACTCCTTTTTTTCTACTGTCTTAAATTCAACGTAATTATTTTGGGATTCATCTATGTTGTTGGTGTATCAACAGTTCACTCCTGTTTGCTGTTAGATAGTATCCAATTGTTTCCACTGTAAAAATATATCACAGTTTGTTTTTTCTTTTACAGTAGTTGTTTGGATTATCTCCAGTTTTTTACTATTATAATTAAAATTTCTATAAATATTCCTTACAAAATTTTGCATACACATTTGCTTTCATTGGGCAAATACTGAGGGGCTGAATGCCTGGACCATATTGTAAAAGTATGTTTACCTTTAAAAAAAATTCAAACTATTTTCCAAAGTGATCATACCATTTTGCCTCATGCAACAGTGTGTAAGGGTTCCAGTTGCTATAATTCCTTGCCAACACTTTTTATAATTAGTCTCTTTAATTTCCACCATTATAATAAGTGGTGTATCATGTGATTATACCACTAATACCATTAAACCATGTTGAGGGATATATTGCCATGACAATTTGAATTTCTCTAATGAGTAATGATAATGTGCATTTTTCATGGGCTTATTTGCATATGACATAACATCTATAGTGAAATGTGTCCTCAAGTTATTCACCCATTTGTGTACTGAGTTATTTGTTTGCTTATTATTCTATTTTGAGAATTCTTTTTTAAAATATTTTATTTATGTATTTGAGAGAGAGAGTGAGAGTGATCATGAGCAGGGGGAGGAGCAAAGAGAGAAGGACAAGCAGACTCCACATTGAGTGAGGAGCCTGATGGAGGGCTCTATCCCACAACCCTGAGATCATGACCTGAGCCAAAACCAAGAGTCAGATGCTTCAACGACTGAGCCACCCAGGCGCCCCAAGATTTCTTTATATATTTTGGATATGAATCTTTTATCAGGTATATGCTTTGTAAATACTTTATTCAAGTTGGTAGCTTGACTTTTTTTTATTTTCCTAACAGTGTATTTTGAAAAATAGAAGCTGCTAATTTGATGAGGACCAACTTATCAATTTATTGTATTATGGATAATAATTTTTATGTCATATATAAGAAAGATTTGCCTGATCCAAGGTCAGAAATATTTCATATTTTCTTGTAGAATTTTAAATCTATAGTCAATGTTGAGATGATTTTTGTATATGGTATGAGGTATGGATTGACATTTGTCAGGTTTGGCCAGCAAACCCTGAGACGGCAAATGAAAAGATTACTCCAGACACCTTAGTAGGAGAAAGGAGAGGCCTGGGGACCAGACGTTCTAGTGGCAAAAGGTCCTGAACCAAGCTTTGTCTCTGCTTTTATTGTGAGTTTTATCAATACACCAAGCGCAAGAGCAAAACAAGAAGGAATGTGTAGCTTCAATGATCAGGACAGTCATATATGGGATAGAGTGTGATAGGGGCAAGCACTGCTCGTGATGTGCGTGCAAGGCAAGGAGTTCATAAGTACATGACCATCACAGGTGCCTGTTTTTCTTCAAAATTTAAACATTTACTCCCTAGATGAGAATCTTGAGCTGCAGTAAGAATCTGCCTGCTTTCAACCAAGAAACTTCGAAGGAGGCCCATGGTTCCAGGCACCCCTCCTTTGCTTTTCAATTAGTCTCATCCAGAGAGGCATATGAAAGTCAGATTTTATCTATCTAGGCACTGTACATCCCCACAGACAATAGAAATTTCCTTTTGCATAGAGAGACACAAGGCATATACAAAGAGTATAATAAGAGCAAAATTGTACACACTGTTATTTACTGAGAACTTGGTATACCTTCTTTTCATGACTAAATATACTAAAAGTGCTGTCTCATATTTTTACCATAACACTAGTTATAGATAGTATTTGCACTTCTAGAGATGAGGAAACAGCCTTGTCCAAAGGTAAAAAGCCTTTTACCATTATAAAATAGTAGCTGTGAGATCTGAAACCAGGTTGATAAGGTTAGAAACCTCTTAATTCTTTTGTTGTATATCTAAGATATTATATGAAGTAAATAAATAATTTGTGCATATGTAATATTTTAGCAGAGAAGCAGATTTTCCAGTGCTGTTTTTTGTGTAGTCAATAAATTATATCATTTACTTTATATCAGTGGTGGATGTTCATAAACGTAATTGGACAATATTAAAGTAAACCCTGGATTCAAATCTGAGAAGGATTTGAGAAAAATATTGGAGTATCTGAAATACAAAGGTAATAATTATAAAGTAGAAGAGAAAAATATTTAAAAATAAAATTATACTCAAATTATCACCTTTTCCTTAAGGTAAATTTAAAAATAAGCACACTGGAATAATATATTTAAAATGAGTTGCAACAGTCATCTGTTTTCTTTTATTGTGTTTATGCCTGAGGATCTTTTATTTTATTATTGTTTTATTAATGACCTTAAACCAATCAACAAGCTGGTGAGAGCTGCAGATTTTGCAAATTTAAAAGGACAGAGACAGATAAAGATAGATATGATAGAAAGACTGATTTGTAGGCATTATACTTCATAAAAGTCAATTTGGTAAGGATAGGAATGATGAATGGTTGGAAGCAAGAAAGTCTTTTGGGAAAGAAAGTACAACCAAATCAATCATTCATGGAAGAATAAAAAAAAAGGAAGGAGAGGTCAGTGGAGGAATATTCCTCTCCAATGCCTGTTTTGCATCCTATTGTCTCCAAGCTCTGTTCTTAAGACAAAGATACACAGCAAATAATTTCCTATAATTTATATCATGTGTCATGGGCTGTGCATTTAAGATCAGCAAAGAAAATTTTATAGCCATTCTTTGCAGTAAATTAATGGTAATTGACTGATAGCTAGATATTGAATAATATCAAAAGACGAATACTATTGAACCAAAGTAGGGTGACTAATTCAAGGCAGGGATATAGAGGGAACTAACTAAATTTTAGAACCCTCAGGGTTGATAAATAGAAAACAAGTGTCTGGTAACTCTGAATGCATGAAAGAGGAAAAGAGAACTAAAAGGGGGAAAGGATAAAATGGATAGTCACACGGGTCAGACTTCTTGTGCATGTTCCAAACCTTTAGAGTAATCATTTTATATTCAAATTTTGATCTATAAAATTGTATTTCAAGTGACATGCTTGAACCACATATCTAAATCACCAATTTTAATTCTGCAAAGTGTTTAGGTATTCTCCATCATAGTCCATATTTTGCAAAAAACAAAATTGGGGTTCAGCAAAATTAATAATTATTTGAGATTATACTATTATCTAACAAGAAAGCTGGGATTATAATTAGATTTTCTGAGAAACTATAGAGGAAATGGTCTGCTTTTCCATTAATTAAAGCCCAGGGAATCAAGATCAATAAAATTCTGATTTTCTTTTTTGTTTATAACCCTATCATATCATGTCTTATTTAACCCATTTTTCAAATATTCATTAAAACTTCATACGGGGGGGGGGGGGGGGGAGAGCAAGATGGCGGAGGAGTAGGAGACCTGGATTTCGTCTCCTCTCAGGAATTCAGCTGGATAGGGATCAAACCATTCTGAACACCTACAAACTCAACAGGAGATCGAAGAAAAGAATAGCAACAACTCTCTCATCAGAAAAGCAACCACTTTCTGGAAGATAGGATGTGCAGAGAAGTGAATCCGAGGTGATATGCGGGAGGATAGACGGCGGGGGAGGGGCCTCCGTCGGCCGCTGCTGGCCAAGTGATAGAACCACGGAGCACAAAATCAGAACTTTGAAAAGTCAGCTCCCCTGAGGGACGTCACTCTGGTGGCTAAGTGGGGGGAGGAACCCTCCAGGACAGTGTGGTCTCAGGACCCTCGGGGTCACAGAAAGACCGGGGGTGCCTGAGTGTGGCAGAGCTCCCAGGTAACAGAGCAGGGAAGCCGGCTACAGAGGCAGAGCCCAGGTGCGGGCTCTCAGCTCGGGGTTGCCATAAACCGTGATCCGCGGCACAGTCAGGCCCCTGCTCCTCCAGCAGGGACCCAACAAGCAGCACATCCGGGGAGACTCACCTTCCTCCCCCGGGGGGAGCCGCACAGGAGTGCACCACAGGGATCTACTGGGTTTGGAGACTCCACCCGGGGTCGGGTGCCAGAGATAGAAATGCGCGGTCACAGGCCGGGTGAGCACGGGGTGCGGCTGGAGACCGGGGAGACGGGAGTGACTGGCGGCTTTTCTCTGGGGGCTCACTGAGGAGCGGGGCCCCAAGTTCTCGGCTCCTCCGGAGCGGAGACTGGGAGGCTGCCATTTTCACTCTCCACCTCCAAAGCTGTACGGAAAGCTCGCAGGGAACAAAAGCCCCGGAGAGCAAACCCGAGCAGATTACTTAGCTGGGAGGGGGCAAGGGCGGGCCAATTCCACCTCCGGCAGAGACATTTGGAAACCACGGCAACAGGCCCCTCCCCAGAAGATCAGCGAGAACAGCCAGCCAAGACCAAGTTTACCGATCAATGAGAATGGCAGAACTCCAGCGCTACGGGAATACTGCACATAGAATTCATGGCTTTTTTACCATGATTCTTTAGTCTTTCGAAGTTAATTTTTTTTAACTGTCTTTTTTTCTTTTTTTCTTTTTTTTGAATTTTTCTTTTTCCCTTTTTCAACCAACATCTTCTCAATCCCTTTTTTTAAAAAACATTTTTATTTTTCATTTTTAGAGTCATATTCTATCCCTTCATAGTAGTTACCCGTATTTTTGGCATATATATATAAGTTGTTTTCTCTTTAAAATTTTGAGATAGTTTCTTCTAACAGATTAAAATATACCCTAAATCTCTAGTATATGGTTTTTTCTATTCCCCTGCCTGATCTCATTCTCTCCCTTTTTTTTTCTTTTTTCTTTTTTTAAATCCTTTCTTTTTTCAAACAACTTCTTATCAATTCCTTTTATAAAATTTTTTATGGGGCGCCTGGGTGGCTCAGCCGTTAAGCGTCTGCCTTCAGCTCAGGTCATTCATGATCCCAGGGTCCTGGGATTAAGCCCCGCATCGGGCTCCCTGCTCCGCGGGAAGCCTGCTTCTCCCTCTCCCACTACCCTTGCTTGTGTTCCCTCTCTCACTCTGTCTCTTTCTGTCAAATAAATAAAATCTTTAAAATATATATATATATAAAAAATTTTTTTTATACTTTCCATCTTTACAGTCATATTCCATCCCTTCATCATATCAACCCTTATTTTTGTACATATATAAGTTTTTCTTTCTTTAAAATTTTGGGAGGCACTTTCTTCTAAAAGACCAAAATACACCCCAAATCTAGTGTGTGGCACTGATCTATATACCAGCCTGATTATATTTGATCACATTCTGTTTTTCTGTTGTTGTTGTTGTTTTGTTTTGTTTGTTTTTATCTTTATCTTTATCTTTTTCTTTTTTTTTCTTTTTCTTTTTTCTCTCTTTCCGTTTCTTTTTCCACTGCTTCAGGTCTTTTCTGATTTGTTTAGAGTATATTTTCTGGGGACGTTGTTACTCTGCTAGCATTTTGTTCTCTCATTAATCTATTCTCCTCTGCACAAAATGACAAGACGGAAAAAATCACCTCAACAAAAAGAGCAAGAGGTAGTGCCGACTGCCAGGGACCGACTCAATACGGACATTAGTACGATGTCAGATCTAGAGTTCAGAATCATCACTTTAAGATACTAGCTGGGCTTGAAAAAAATATGGATGTTATTAGAGAAACCCTTTCTGGAGAAGTAAAAGAACTAAAATCTAACCAAGTAGAAATCAAAAAGGCTATTAATGAGGTGCAATAAAAAATGGGGCGCTAACTGCTAGGATAAATGAAGCAGAAGAGAGAATCAGTAATATAGAAGACCAAATGATGGAAAATAAAGAAGCTGAGAAAAAGAGAGATAAACAACTACTGGATCACGAGGGCAGAATTCGAGAGATAAGCGATACCATAAGATGAAACAACATTAGAATAATTGGGATCCCAGAAGAAGAAGAAAGAGAGAGAGGGGCAGAAGATATAATGGAGCAAATTATAGTGGAGAACTTCCCTAATTTGGGGAAGGAAACAGGCATCAAAATCCAGGAAGCACAGAGAACCCCCCTCAAAATCAATAAAATAGTAACATCTATTTTATTGATCTATTCTAATAGTAAAACTTATGAGTCTCATAGACAAAGAGAAAATCCTGAAAGCAGCTTGAGAGAAGAGATATGTAACCTACAAGGGTAGAAACATTAGATTGGCAACAGACCTATCCACAGAGACCTGGCAGGCCAGAAAGGACTGGCAGGATATATTCAGAGCACTAAATGAGAAAAATATGCAGCCAAGAATACTATATCCAGCTAGGCTGTCATTGAAAATTGAAGGGGAGATAAAAAGCTTCCAGGACAAACAAAAACTAAAGGAATTTGTAAACACAAAACCAGCCCTACAAGAAATCTTGAAAGGGGTCCTCTAAGCAAAGAGAGAGCCTAAAAGCAACATAGACCAGAAAGGAACACAGACAATATACAGTAACAGTCACCTTACAGGCAATACAATGGCACTAAATTCCTATCTTTCAATAGTTACCCTGAATGTAAATGGGCTCAATGCCCCAATCAAAACACACAGGCTATCAGACTGGATTAAAAAACAAGACCCATCGATATGCTGTCTGCAAGAGACTCATTTTAGAACCAAAGACACCCCCAGATTGAAAGTGAGGGAGTGGAAAACCATTTACCATGCTAATGGACACCAAAAGAAAGCTGGGGTGGCAATCCTTCTATCAGACAAATTAGATTTTAAACCAAAGACTGTAATAAGAGATGAGGAAGGACACTATATCCTACTTAAAGGGTCTATCCAACAAGAAGATCTAACAATTGTAAATATCTATGCCCCTAACATGGGAGCAGCCAATTATATAAGGCAATTAATAACAAAAGCAAAGAAACACATCGACAAGAATACAATAATAGTGGGGGACCTTAACACCCCCCTCACTGAAATGGACAGATCATCTAAGCAAAAGATCAACAAGGAAATAAAGGCTTTAAATGACACACTGGACCAAATGGACTTCACAGACATATTCAGAACATTCCATCCCAAAGCAATGGAATACACATTCTTCTCTAGTCCCCATGGAACATTCTCCAGAATAGATCACATCCTACCACTACCAAAAGATTGGGATCATTCCCTGCCTATTTTCAGACCACAATGCTTTGAAACTAGAACTCAATCACAAGAGGAAAGTTGGAAAGAACTCAAATACATGGAGGCTAAAGAGCATCCTACTGAAGAATGAATGGGTCAACCAGGAAATTAAAGAAGAATTAAAAAAATACATGGAAACCAATGAAAATGAAAACACAACTATTCAAAATCTTTGGGATGCAGCAAAGGCAGTCCTAAGAGGAAAGTATATAGCAATACAAGCCTTTCTCAAGAAACAAGAAAGGTCTCAAGTACACAACCTAACCCTACACCTAAAGGAGCTGGAGAAAGAACAGCAAATAAAGCCTACACCCAGCAGGAGAAGAGAAATAATAAAGATCAGAGCAGAAATCAATGAAATAGAAACTAAAAGAACAGTAGAACAGATCAACGAAACTAGGAGCTGGTTCTTTGAAAGAATTAACAAGATTGATAAACATCTGGCCAGACTTATCAAAAAGAAAAGAGAAATGACCCCAATCAACAAAATCATGAATGAAAGAGGAGAAATCACAACCAACACCAAAGAAATACAAACAATTATAAGAACATATTATGAGCAACTCTATGCCAGCAAATTAGATAATCTGGAAGAAATGGATGCATTCCTAGAGATGTATCAACTACCAAAACTGAACCAGGAAGAAATTGAAAACCTGAACAGACCTATAACCACTAAGGAAATTGAAGCAGTCATCAAAAATCTCCCAACAAACAAAAGCCCAGGGCCAGATGGCTTCCCAGGGGAATTCTACCAAACATTTAAAGAAGAATTAATACCTATTCTTCTGAAACTGTTCCAAAATATAGAAATGGAAGGAAAGCTTCCAAACTCATTTTATGAGGCCACCATTACCTTGATCCCAAAACCAGACAAAGACCCCATCAAAAAGAATTACAGACCAATATCCCTGATGAACATGGATGCAAAAATTCTCACCAAAATACTAGCCAATAGGATCCAACAGTACATTAAAAGGATTATTCACCACAACCAAGTGGGATTTATCCCTGGGCTGCAAGGTTGGTTCAACATCCGCAAATCAATCAATGTGATACAATACATTAACAAAAGAAAGAACAAGAATCATATGATCCTCTCAATAGATGCAGAAAAAGCTTTTGACAAAGTATAGCATCCTTTCTTGATCAAAACTCTTCAGAGTGTAGGCATAGAGGGTACATACCTCAATATCATAAAAGCCATCTATGAAAAACCTACAGCAAATATCATTCTCAATGGGGAAAAACTGAGAGCTTTCCCCCTAAGGTCAGGAACGCGGCAGGAATGTCCACTATCACCACTGCTATTCAACATAGTATTGGAAGTCCTAGCCACAGCAATCACACAACAAAAAGAAATAAAAGGCATCCAAATCAGCAAAGAAGAAGTCAAACTCTCACTCTTTGCAGATGATACGATACTTTATGTGGAAAACCCAAAAGACTCCACCCCAAAACTGCTAGAACTCATACAGGAATTCAGTAAAGTGGCAGGATATAAAATCAATACACAGAAGTCAGTGGCATTCCTATACACCAACAACAAGACAGAAGAAAGAGAAATTAAGGAGTCGATCCCATTTACAATTGCTCCCAAAACCATAAGATACCTAAGAATAAATCTAACCACAGAGGCAAAGGATCTGTACTCAGAAAACTATAAAATACTCATGAAAGAAATTGAGGAAGACACAAAGAAATGGAAAAACGTTCCATACTCATGGATTGGAAGAACAAATATTGTGAAGATGTCAATGCTACCTAGAGCAATCTACACATTCAATGCAATCCCCATCAAAATACCATCCACTTTTTTCAAAGAAATGGAACAAATAATCCTAAAATTTGTATGGAACCAGAAAAGACCCTGAATAGCCAGAGGAATGTTGAAAAGGAAAAGCAAAGCTGGCGGCATCACAATTCCAGACTTCAAACTCTATTACAAAGCTGTCATCATCAAGACAGTATGGTACTGGCCCAAAAACATACACATAGATCAATGGAACAGAATAGAGAGCCCAGAAATGGATCCTCAACTCTATGGTCAACTCATCTTTGACAAAGCAGAAAAGAATGTCCAATGGAAAAAAGAAAGTCTCTTCAACAAATGGTATTGGGAAAATTGGACAGCCACATGCAGAAGAATGAAACTGGACCATTTCCTTACACCACACACAAAAATAGACTCCAAATGGTTGAAAGACCTCAATGTGAGACAGGAGTCCATCAAAATCCTAAAGGAGAACACAGGCAGCAACCTCTTTGACCTCAGCCGCAGCAACTTCTTCCTAGAAACATCGCCAAAGGCAAGGGAAGCAAGGGCAACAATGAACTATTGGGACTTCATCAAGATAAAAAGCTTTTGCACAGCAAAAGAAACAGTCAACAAAACCAAAAGACAACCGACAGAATGGGAGAAATTATTTGCAAATGACATATCAGATAAAGGGCTAGTATCCAAAATCTATAAAGAACTCATCAAACTCAACACCCAAAGAACAAAGAATCCCATCAAGAAATGGGCAGAAGACATGAACAGACATTTTTCCAAAGAAGACATCCAAATGGCCAACAGACACATGAAAAAGTGCTCAATATCGCTCGGCATCAGGGAAATCCAAATCAAAACCTCAATGAGATATCACCTCACACCAGTCAGAATGGCTAAAATTAACAAGTCAGGAAACGACAGATGTTGGTGGGGATGCAGAGAAAGGGGAACCCTCCTACACTGTTGGTGGGAATGCAAGCTGATGTAGCCACTCTGGAAAACAGTATGGAGGTTCCTCAAAATGTTGAAAATAGAGCTACCATACGATCCAGCAATTGCACTACTGGGTATTTACCCCAAAGATACAAATGTAGGGATCCGAAAGGGTACGTGCACCCCGATGTTTATAGCAGCAATGTCCACAACAGCCAAACTGTGGAAAGAGCCAAGATGTCCATCAACAGATGAATGGATAAAGAAGTGGTATATATATACAATGGAATATTATGCAGCCATCAAAAGGAATGAGATCTTGCCATTTGCAACGACGTGGATGGAACTGGAGGGCATTATGTTGAGCGAAATAAGTCAATGAGAGAAAGACATGTATCATATGATCTCACTGATATGAGGAATTCTTAATTGCAGGAAACAAACTGAGGGTTGCTGGAGTGGGGGGTGGAGTGGGAGGGATGGGGTGAATGGGTGATAGACACTGGGGAGGGTATGTGCTCTGGTAAGCGCTGTGAATTGTGCAAGATTGTTGAATCTCAGATCTGTACCTCTGAAACAAATAATGCAATATATGTTAAGGAAAAAAAAAAAAGAAGAAGAAGAAGGTAGCAGGAGGGGAAGAATGAAGCAGGGGAAATCGGTGGCGTAGACGAACCATGAGAGATGATGGACTCTGAAAAACAAACTGAGGGTTCTAGAGGGGAGGGGGGTGGGAGGATGGGTTAGCCTGGTGGTGGGTATTGAGGAGGGCACATTCTGCATGGAGCACTGGGTGTTATGCACAAACAATGAATCATGGAACACTACACCTAAAACTAATGATGTAATGTAGGGGATTAACATAAGAATTAAAAAAAAAAAAAACTTCATACCACCAAAAAATAACCAAATACTTGAATAGGAAAGACATTATCTCTGTCCTCATGGAGTTTCTGTGAGGTAGACATTTAAAAATGCTAATTATAAAGAATCCTTGAGAAGTGCAATAGACTTTGTCTTACTATAGATGTTAATATTCCAATTTCAATAGATTCATACATTGAAACCCCTTAATGAGTTGTTACAGATGATAATCTGAGATGTTTTATTTCAATTTCAGTATTCCTGTCATTTACATCTGTCTTCAGAGTTTTTATAGAACCATTGGTTTATATCTGGTCTTAACCATTTTAAAGGAAATTAAATCACAATGAAAATCTAATGAAAGCTATAGGCTTACTTCTCCCAAAAAATAAATTTATGATTTGTAATGATTTCTAGTTTGGGTCTACAGACTATCCATCCCCACTTCTGGTGAAAGCAGCTTGATTTCTCTTCGGGAAATTATCTCTTCACTTGTCTGTTATTGTGATTTGGCTCAGGAATATTCTCAACTTCTTGGCCACAGTGACTGTTCAGAAATAATCCTTATCCAAGTTGGCACATTCTAGACATACTGTGAAAAAGAAGATTTCTCTTTCTGCTGAACTCAAAGAAGAATGTCCTAAGACTTAAGCCACGGGAGCTGTCATGTGGAGAGACCCACCTATGTGAAGCCAACACACAGGAAAGCAGAGGCAGGAGAAAGAGCACATGGGGGAGTGGGATGATATTCCTTGAGCCTGTGGATCATGTCTAAAGCTGGAATTCTTCTCCTGAAATGATCTTATAGGGAAGTCATTGCATCCCCCCCCCCTTTTTTTTTTTTGCTTAAACCAATGTGACTTGAGTTTTCTGACATTTGCAACACAAAGTCCTCCTTTGCTGCTTATCTAAACTGTACAGCACAATACCCATTACAAGAATCTCACTAGGCTCACCTGTGAGGAGCTTTCAAAAAGGAAGAAAATATAATGTAGCTGTCCAGATTTGGAGGAAACGAAGAGTTTTTTGAAAGAGCTATAGGGAGCAAGAACCATTCAGAACTCAGGAAGTGGTCACAGAAAATTATCATGAGAAGAGCTGCTGTCACAGTTGCTCAGAACAAAGAGCAAGAAAATCACAGCCAAGAGCTTTAGGAAGTTGACAAGAATTACCACAAACATTTATAAGTACTGATCATGTGTAAGGCTTTCTGCTAGTTTGATGGAAAGAGACAGAAAGATAAGACATGGCTTCTGCTTTAGAAAACCTTGTGGTCTTCAGGGACAGAGAACATGAATGTGCCAAACCATGCAACAGGAGTGAGGACCAAATGAGTGGAATGCATGAAGTTCCATGTAAGAGTTCAAAGTAAAGTATAAAAAGAGATCTGAGAACACTTCATAGAGGAGGAGGCATTTGAGTAGGTAGGACCTTGAAAGATACATATAATTTTAGCGACTTCGATTTTTAAAGCAATATTTGAGGTAAATAGTATGAGAAGAGGACCACAGACAGAAGAGTACAGCCTGGATGTAGACCAGTACAAAGTATGGATTTGTACAGAGGAGTCGTGAAAATAGCCATTTGAGTCATTAGTAAATAACCTGAATTTTAAACTATGGCCAGTAGAGATGCCTCAAAGATGTCTGAGCAGAGAAATGTGCGGTTCTGGATATATTAAGCTAGTACCAGGTGCCCTTATTGGTAAGAAAAATACCTTTCATACCTGAGTTGGGGGAAAGACTTTGAAAAGAAGACATCATTTCATTTCCCTTGAAATTAAGAGAGAAATGCTACCTAGTATGTTCAACCCAGATCAACCTGTCATGGATACATTTTTGAAAAATTCATTATTTCAAAATTCCAGTAATTTGTTTTTTTCAAAATTAGAAATACAACTAAGTTTGTCCCAGAAATTCCATTCCTGGGAATTCATATTCTAGACTTGCACTGTGTGAAATGACATATATACAAAGGTATCATGGCAACATTACTTATAATAACCACTGAATTAAAGCAGGTGTCCATTAGGAGATGACCAGCTAAATAAATCATGGAAAATCTATTGTAGAGTGCCAAACATCTGTAAAATTAAAAAAAAGAAGATACTTCCCATGAACATAATAAAATATCATAAAATATATATCTAAATAAAAACACACAGAATAAATGCATTATATGTAATCTTTGAGAGATCATAATATTATTCATATTTGTTTGCATTTGTATAGGAAATAGAAAAAAAAACCTAAGGTAAAAAAAAAAAAGTGGTCATCTAAATGAGTAGGTGGGTGTAAATTATGTAAACAACAAGGGAAATACTGAATTGTCTTTTTCCTGTATAGTTTTAAAATTTATATGGACATATTTTTCTAATGTTTAAACCACGTTAATATACAGCAAAACATTAAAAATAGAAAAATTCTAATAAACAGACTATTTTAAGCAGGGACCTGAATTGCACATGTGTTTGGTCTTCAATTCACAACTCAACATAAAAGCTATGGGGGAAGAGAACTGAGAAGCATGTTCATCCATGCATACTTGGGCCCATTTAACATCAGTAATTGTTCTAAGTCTAGGAGAATTTGTCTAATTCTTGTTCTTTACTATCATATAGAGTTGATTGTTCTCCTGAAGCATAGTACGTGTCTCCAGTGAGGCTTAGACAGTGGTATACTGGGAAATGCACAGTGACTAGGTTGTCACTAGAATCATGGACCACTCCTAGTATCCAGCTCTCCTGGCTGGAAGAGAGGGGAAGAGAAAAGGCATCCCTAGTCAGTACTCATGGCTCATTTTGTACCTGCCTGCAATGTCAAAGGAGTTGTCTTGATAGTAGACTGGTATCATATCAGATTAGAGTTTGCTACATTGTAGATACCTGAAGATTTGAGGAATTGGAGTTCATCTATCTCTCTTGTGGTGAAAGAACATTTTGCTTCACTTCAGTTTCCTTTCTCTATCATGTGAATGGAATACTAAACACTAAAGTGTTCCTGCTTACAAATGTGAGTAAATATGCAGTCATACTGCCTTATGTTAGTTATTTTCATTATTCTCTGTTGCTGCCATTATACCTCTCCCTACATGAGCCTGCATAATTGTCTTTAATTGCCCTCCATAGACAAAAGGATTCAAATTCAAACTCTCCAGAATCCTCTGTATTTCCCTCTCTCTGGGAAAATTTGTTTTCTTTAAACATATGCATACAAGTACATATATATACATGTGCACACAGAGGCAATTTACCAAAAAAAGTCACTCCACTGATGGTGTCTGGGGCACAGTCCTGTACTCCTGAAACAAATAATACATTATGTTTATTAAAAAAATAAATACTAGCTTTAAAAAGAAAAATACAGAAAAAGAAGAGTGAAACAAAAGATATAAAAGACATTAATCACAGGTCTGTGATTCATCAGTCTTACACAATTCACAGTGCTCACCATAGCACATACCCTCCCCAATGTCCATCACTCAGCGACCCCACCCCTCCAACCCCTCTCCACTTCAGCAACCCCCAATTTGTTTCCTGAGATTAAGAGTCTATTATGGTTTGTCTCCCCCTCCGGTTTTGTCTTGTTTCATTTTTCTCTCCCTTCCCCTATGATCCTCTGTCTTGTTTCTCAAATTCCTCATATCAGTGAGATCATATGATACTTGTCTTTCTCTGATTTACTTATTTCATTTAGCATAATACCCTCTAGTTCCATCCACATCTTTGTAAATGGCAAGATTTCATTTTTTTTTTTCATGGCTACCTAATATTCCAGTGTGTGTGTGTGTGTGTGTGTTTATACACACACACCACATCTTCTTTATCCATTCCTCTGTTGATGGACATCTAGGCTCTTTCCATAGTTTGGCTATTGTGAACACTGCTGCTATAAACATTGTGGTGCATGTGCCCCTTTGGATCACTACATTTGTATCTTTGGGGTAAATACCCAGTAGTGCAATTGCTGGGTCGTATGATAGTTCTATTTTTAACATTTTGAGGAACTTCCATACTGTTTTCCAGAGTGGTTACACCAGCTTGCATTCCCACCAACAGTGGAGGAGGGTTCCCCTTTGTCCGCAACCTCGCCAACATGTCCTTTCCTGACTTGTTAATTTTAGCCATTCTGACTGGTGTGAGCTGGTATCTCATTGAGGTTTTGATTTGGATTTCCCTGATGCCAAGGATGTTGAGCACTTTTTCATGTGTCTGTTGGCCATTTGGATGTCTTCTTTGCAGAAATGTCCGTTCAAGTCTTCTGCCCATTTCTTGATTGGATCATTTGTTCTTTGGGTGTTGAGTTTGATTAGTTCTTTATAGATTTTGGATACTAGCCCTTTATCTGATATGTCATTTGCACATATCTTCTCCCATTCTGTCAGTTGTTTTCTGGTTTTGTTGACTGTTTCCTTTGCTGTGTAAAAGCCTTTTATCTTGATGAAGTCCCAATAGTTCATTGTTGCCCTTGCTTCCCTTGCCTTTGGCGATGTTTCTAGGAAGAAGTTGTCGCGGCTGAGGTGGAAGAGGTTGCTGCCTGTGTTCTCCTTAGGATTTTGATGGTCTCCTGTCTCACATTGAGGTCTTTCAACCATTTGGAGTCTATTTTTGTGTGTGGTGTAAGGAAATGGTCCAGTTTTATCTTCTGCATGTGGCTGTCCAATTTTCCCAACACCACTTATTGAAGAGACTGTCTTTTTGCCATTGGACATTCTTTCCTGCTTTGTCAAAGATTAGTTTACCATAGAGTCGAGGGTCCATTTCTGGGCCCTCCATTCTGTTCCATTGATTTATGTGTCTGTTTTTGTTCCAGTACCAAAAAGTAGTATTTATTATTAACAATTATCTTCAAATAACTCTCAAGAGTAGGAGCTAACATTTTTTTCCATTTTAGAGAATAAGAAACTTAGGAATATGTTATGAAATTTACCAACTGTGGGGTGTCTGGGATGAGCAAGGCAGTTCAGCCTTGGGATATTGAATGTAGCAGCTGCAAATGGAGTTATCTGAAAATTTTGCTGCTTTGAAGACCAAGACAGCTTCCTCATTCATGTGTCTGGCACCTCAGTTGGAATAGGTGAAGCACTTTTTGGCTAGTTGGCCATCTCTCTTTCTCCATGTGGCATCTTTGTGTGACTAGTGTGAGCTTCCTCAGAGGATGATGATCTCAGGGTATTCATACTTCTTACTTAGCAACTACAGAAGGAGTGTTTCAAAAAAACCAAGACACCAGATGAAAAAAAGTCTTATGACCCAGTCTTGGAAGTCACAAGGAACCTCTGTTGCCATATATTATTGGTCAAATGCAAGTTATAGGGCTGGCCAAATGTCAAGCAAAGGAAATTATACAAAAGCGTAGCTTTGGAAGGCATGGTTCCTTGATAGGTCAAGTTTGGGGATTAGCTGCCTTGAAAATATAGGGGAAAATAACCTCCTTTAACCTTTAATTCTAATTTTTCCCTTTGGTCCTAATTTAGACTCAGAAACGCCTCATTAACTATGTAAATGGAATTAATTATATTGATAAAGAATATCAAATGCCTAAGAATGAGCTTCAGCAAGATTACATGCTATTATTACAAGGGTTAGACATATTTAGCCTTTTTTCAGTTTTACCTTCTTTTAGGACTTTGAGAGATTTTTCAAATTCATTTTAATTACAGTGCACATTGTATACTCTTGTTTGTCATATGTAATGTCTGCCTGTATGAGCAAAATCAATGCTTATGAAAGCATTCACTGCCTGCTCTGTGTAGGCCTGGTGGTTTCTATATTCACAAAGCCCTTGTCTCTCCTATTGAGAAGACAAGTGCCAATGGTCTAGATAGGATCTTTGTGTTCAGGAACCCTAGATTCAGTGTCTCCTGTACTGTAGAGTTTCATTTTCCCAAGTATCCTTTTCCTTATTGAGGGGCTTCTAATTGGGCAGTTTCTTCCTAGGAGGACTTTGTTTCCAGCTAAATTAGTTTTTCCCCTTTGCTCTGTTATCGCAGCCTTTCAATGCTTCTAAGAAAGTTTAATCTGTTTTCTTCAAGCATCTAAGCTCTTTTGCCCAATTTTGTCTGCAGGTTAATTAATGAAGAATAATGACAGTAGATTCTGGTTGGTGTAGTTGCTTCTAGTGGTTCTGCTTCTTTGTTCTAATCCTAACATGATATGACTAGCCATCCAAGGAAGGTGTGTTAAGGATTTAATGCTTAAACTCTTAGTGATACAGGCTTTCATAGAAAGGGGGAAACTGTACAGCAGAGCATTAGAGAAGGATTCCTGAAGGAGGGGGATCTGGAATTGGGCTTTTAAATATGAGAATGAATTAAGTAGGTAAAGGGAAGAGCCAATGGTATATTGTGACAGAGATGCAATATATTTTTTCTTTTTTTTTTAAATTTTATTATGTTATGTTAGTCACCATACAATACATCATTAGTTTTTCATGTAGTGATCCACGATCCATTGTTTTCGTATAACACCCAGTGTTCCATGCAGTACGTGCCCTCCTTAATACCCATCACTGGGCTAACCAATCCCCCCTCCCCCTCTGAAGAAGACATACAAATGGCTAACAGACACATGAAAAAATGTTCATCATCATTAGCCATCAGAGATGCAATATATTTAAATAATTCTTAATAATACCGATTGTTCTCAGCTAATTTGCTCCCCCCAAAAGCAGATGTGTTAAAGTCTAACCTACAGTACCTTAGAATGTGACCTTATTTGGTTAAAGGGTCATTGCAAATGTAGTGAGTTAATATGATCTCATATTGGAGCTCAGAGAGCCCCTCATTTAATATCAGTATCCTTGTAAGAAGATGGCCAAGTGAAGACAGAGGCAGACACAGGGCCAAGAAGAAGACATTCTGATGATGAAGACAGAGATCAGATTTATGAATCTGTGAGCCAAGGGATTTCCAAGGTTGCCAATAAACCACCAAAAGCTAGGAAGAGGCAAGGAAGGATGTCCCTACGGTTTTCAGAGGTGGCATGACCCTGCCAACACCTTGATTTTGAACTTCTAGTCTCCAGGACTGTGAGGTAAGAAATTTCTGTTGTTATAAGCTACCCAGGTTGTGGCACTTTGTTACAGCAGCCCTAGGAAACTAATACATCAGTAGAGAGGATGTTTTTAAGTATTGAAGGAGTGAGGCAGGGTGGAAGGTCATGAATAAATCCAAGTTATGATCAGGACAAAATTGATCAAACTATTGAACAACGTACATTAAGTATAAAGGTAGTTAAATGTGCAAATGTTTAGTAGGCATCCTTTTTTTGTTTCTGAGAAACCTCTGTATACTTTCTTCCCAATGTGCTGGGGGATCTAAAAAGTCAAGCACAGAACCAGACTATATTAGATAAGGCAGGCCAAACGACAACAAAAGGACCTCAAATTGAAAAATGACACAAGCACAATAGAAGAATATTTTTGTTGTTGTTGTTCAGGTGATAGCCCACAGTATGTTTCTGGTCAGCTGACAGCTTTTTTACTATGATGATTCAGGAACCCAGAACCATCTGTCATGCAACTTCCCTCTCGTTGGAGGTCTAATTTTCATGTACAGCTGGCCAGTGGATGGGGAAATAGCATGGAGGTTTTCTTGGGAAGATTTGTATTAATCAGATCTGAAAGTGAGGCCTGTAATTTCTGATCACGTTCATTCTCTAGAACTCAGTCACATGGTAACACCTAATGAATTTCTCTAGTCTGGGAAATTCAGTTTAGCTTTGTACCCAAGTAAAATAAAACAATGGATGGGGCGCCTGGGTGGTTCAGTCGTTAAGCTTCTGCCTTCAGCTCAGGTCATGATCCCAGGGTCCTGGGATCAAGCCCCGCATCGGGCTCCCTGCTTCCCGGGAGGCCTGCTTCTCCCTCTCCCACTCCCCTGCTTGTGTTCCCTCTCTCGCTGTGTCTCTCTCTGTCAAATAAATAAATAAAATCTCTAAAAATAAAAGAAATTAAATAAAATTAAAAAATGGCTTCTGCTGGGTATCGAGCAGCTTCTGCCACTCATGACAGCTAGTTTTACTTAGTGATTCTTTCCCTCTTATTCTAATAAGCTTTGTCTTCCTCTACTCCACTTGACCACACCAGGTTATCATCATGATCCAAGGTCTAAAATCCTCCCTTTTATACATCACAGTCAAAACATTAACTATATTATTTTCATGGACATCATTTCCCCCAAGAGTAAAACTGGCTGCATGAGCTAATATAGTTATATGCTGATCTGAGACTGAATTTTGCCATATTTCAAAGAGTTATTGTCTAATCTAGGAATAGTTTAAATAATTTGCAACCATTTTGTATTTTTCTGAAAATACAATACCTATTAGTAGTAGTTGTGTTCAACCACTATTGTTAAAATATCCCTGAATAATTATGATTTGACTATAATCTCATTATTTTCATTATTAATTGCATATCCTGCATTTAGGTGGCACTTCATTTTATATATAAATCTTACTTCTATGAGAATGTGTTATTAGACTATTTAATGGCCCCGTGTCCGAGGCATTTGAATTTGTTTTTTTTAATTTTTGTTTGTTTTAGCTTTAGAGCTCCCAGCATTATTGTAAACCATAATTCATTCTTTCCATACCTTAGTAGTTTTTTAATCACATTGTAATTATAACAGTTCGTGGGTCACACAAGACATGAAATCTGCATATTTTTGCCTAACTGATTAGTCACTGAATTGAGGATGAACATTCATGTATCTCAGTATCATAAAGAGGCAGTGAGATTTCATGGTTATGACTTCTGGAATTGAAAAGTACACTTTTCTGCATGATCATTTGTCCTGTTTTAATAATGAGAGATCTGTGATTTATAATTGGCATATGGTATTAATACCAGGATAGAAAAGAGAAAGCTGATGGTTTGTTTACCTGGATAAATAAAAAGGTTACAGTTAAGATTTTGTTACTGGGGGCCCAGGGATGAGCTGAGGTTATTGTTCTTTGAAGTGGCAATGAAAGTAACTTCTTAAGGAGTCAGAAAGTATTTCCATAAGTCCTTCATGATTTCTATGGTTTATCATGAAAGTCGGGTGGCATCTGAAGATTCTCAAATTATTTCTGGATTATTTTAAATCCAAACAAGATTATATATTAAGTTGTAGAATTATCTTAATTGAATTAATAAAAACTGTTCATTCATCAACTTTGAATTTGAATGCCATTGCTAAAACATCCTGTCTGTATTGTATGAAAAACAACAACAACAACAGACTCTTAACTGTAGAGAAGTGGGCTGATGGATGGGCTAAATGGATGAGGGGTATTAAGGGAGGCACTTGTGATGAGCACTGGGTGTTGTATGTAAGTAATGAATTACTAAATTCTGTACGTGAAACTAATACTACACTGTATATTAACTAAGTGGAACTTAAATACAAACTTGAAAGAAAAAAATATATTAGTCCTGGGGCGCCTGGGTGGCTCAGTTGGTTGGGCGACTGCCTTCGGCTCAGGTCATGATCCTGGAGTCCCAGGATCGAGTCCCACATCGGGCTCCCCGCTCAGCAGGGAGTCTGCTTTTCCCTCTGACCTTCCTCCTTCTCATGCTCTCTCTCATATAAATAAAATCTTATATATATATATATATATATATATATATATATATATATATATATAT